>NW_026521087.1:3265632-3355632 GCF_001660625.3 Ictalurus punctatus
TAATAATAATAATAATAATAATAATAATAATAATGCTAATGCTGATGTGGTGTCCTGTCCTCTGACTTCTGTGTGTGAGACAAACGCACTCATATTTCTGTTACATGGGAAACTTTAGGTGTATTATGGCTCTGTGTGTGTGTTTGAGGTCAGTGTTCTGATATATCATCATTTCTCCCCCAGGTTGAGTTGGTGTTTTCTCACAGAGGAAAGCTGTAGAGTTCTGTCCTCAGTTCTCAGATCAAACTCCTCCAGACTGAGAGAACTGAACCTGAGTGTCAATAACCTGCAGGATTCAGGAGTGAAGCTGCTCTCTGCTGGACTGGAGAATCCACACTGTACACTGGAGATACTGAGGTACACACACACACACACACACACACACACACACACACACTGTACACTGGAGATACTGAGGTACACACACACTCACACACACACACACACACACACACACACACACACACACTCACACACACTCACACACACACACACACACACACTGTACACTGGAGGTACTGAGGTACACACACACACACACACACACACACACACACACACACACTGTACACTGGAGATACTGAGGTACACACACACTCACACACACACACACACACACACACACACACACACACACTCACATACTCACAAACACACATCCAGTTTCCATTTGTGGTGATTGTAACTGTACAGTGCATCCAGAAAGTATTCACAGCGCTTGACTTTTTCCACATTGTGATGTTACAGTCTTATTCCAAAATGGATTAAATTCATTATTTTCCTCAAAATTCTACAAACAATACCCCATAATGACAACGTGAAAGAAGTTTGTTTGAAATCTTTGAAAATTTATTAAAAATAAAAAACAAAAAAAGCACATGTACATAAGTATTCACAGACTTTGCCATGACACTCTGAATTGAGCTCAGGTGCATCCTGTTTCCACTGATCATCCTTCAGATGTTTCTACAATGTGATGGGAGTCCACCTGTGGTAAATTCAGTGGATTGGACATGATTTGGAAAGGCACACACCTGTCTATATAAGGTCCCACAGTTAACACTGCATGTCAGAGCACAAACCAAGCCACGAAGTGCAAGGAACTGTCTGTAGACCTCCGAGACAGGATTGTATCGAGGCACAAATCTGGGGAAGGGTACAGAAACATTTCTGCAGCATTGAAGGTCCCACTGAGCACAGTGACCTCAATCATCCATAAATGGAGGAAGTCTGGAACCAGCAGGACTCTTCCTAGAGCTGGCTGCCCGGCCAAACTGAGCAATCGGGGGAGAAGGGCCTTAGTCTGGGAGGTGACCAGAAACCCGATGGTCACTCTGACAGAGCTCCAGCGTGTCTCTGTGGAGAGAGGAGAACCTTCCAGAAGAACAACCATCTCTGCAGCACTCCACCAATCAGGCCTGTATGGTAGAGTGGCCAGACGGAAGCCACTCCTCAGTAAAAGGCACATGACAGATCACCTGGAGTTTGCCAAAAGGCACCTGAAGGACTCTCAGACCATGATGAAACAAAGATTGAACTCTTTGGCCTGAATGGCAAGCATCATGTCTGGAGGAAACCAGGCACCAGTCATTACCTGGCCAATACCATCCCTACAGTGAAGCATGATGGTGGCAGCATCATGCTGTGGGGATGTTTTTCAGCGGCAGGAAGTGGGAGACTAGTCAGGATCGAGGGAAAGATGAATGCAGCAATGTACAGAGACATTCAATTCAATTCAGTTTTATTTGTATAGCGCTTTTTACAATAGACTGTCTCAAGGCAGCTTTACAGAAATATCAACAGCGTATACAGATATTAAAGGTGCGAATTTATCCCAACTGAGCAAGCCACTGAGTGGCGACGGTGGCAAGGAAAAACTCCCTAAGATGTTTTAAGAGGAAGAAACCTTGAGAGGAACCCGACTCAGAAGGGAACCCATCCTCATCTGGGTAACAACAGATAGTGTGAAAAAGTTCATTATGGATTCATATGAAGTCTGTATGGCGTTAGGAGCAGCCGTAGTCCCAGCAGTCTGGAATTAAAGAAGATTTGAGCTCCATCCAGAGGGAGAAAGGATCTGGATCTCTAGTATCTCCATAAATTCGTGGGGGGCTCGGCGAAAGGAGAGAGGGAGAAAAAAGATTATTATGACTGCGAAGTAGTAGAACAGAATCTAGTCAGGGTAGGCTTGAGTAAACAAATACATTTTAAGCTTAGACTTAAACACTGAGACTGTGTCTGAGTCCCGAACACTAATAGGAAGAGTCTTCCATAACTGTGGGGCTCTATAAGAGAAAGCTCTTCCCCCTGCTGTAGCCTTCACTATTCAAGGTACCGTCAAATAGCCTGCATCTTTTGACCTAAGTAGGCGTGGCGGATCATATAAAACCAAAAGGTCGCTTAGATATTGTGGCGTGAGACCGTTTAGTGCTTTATAGGTTAATAAGAGTATTTTATAATTAATGCGAGATTTTACTGGCAGCCAATGCAGTATTGATAATATTGGTGTGATATGGTCGTATCTTCTAGTTCTAGTTAGGACTCTAGCAGCTGCATTCTGGACTAACTGGAGCTTATTTATATTCCTACTGGAACATCCAGACAGTATGGCATTACAGTAATCTAATCTAGAGGTGACGAATGCATGAACTAGTATTTCCGCATCATGTAGTGACAATATGTTTCTTATTTTAGAAATATTTCTGAGATGAAAGAAGGCTATCCTAGTAATATTATCTACATGAGCATCACATGATAGGCTGGAGTCAATAATCACTCCAAGGTCTTTAACTGCTGCACATGATGAAACAGAAAGACCATCCAGAGTAACCATGTGATCAGAAAGAATACTTCTAGCTACACGTGGGCCTAATAAAAGTATTTCTGTTTTATCAGAATTAAGTAGAAGGAAGTTAGTTAACATCCAACGTCTAATGTCCTTTACACAATCCTCAACTGTACTAAGCTTCTGTCTGTCCTCTGGCTTCGCTGAAACATACAACTGTGTATCATCAGCATAACAGTGGAAGCTAATTCCATGTTTACGAATAATTTGACCTAGGGGTAGCATATATAAAGTAAAGAGCAGTGGGCCTAAAACAGAACCCTGTGGAACTCCAAAAGTAACCTCAGTACGCATGGAGAAATCACCATTTACATCTACGAACTGATAACGATCGGTCAGATAAGACCTGAGCCAGGAGAGGACTGTTCCCTTAATACCAACAACATTTTCTAATCTATCAAGGAGAATAGTGTGATCTATAGTATCAAAAGCTGCGCTAAGGTCGAGTAACACAAGCAGCGAGACACAACCCTGATCGTAGGTCAGTAGTAGGTCATTTACTACTTTAACTAACGCTGTCTCTGTGCTATGATGAGGTCTAAATCCTGACTGATACATTTCATGAATGTTATTCCTATCTAAGTACGAGCATAACTGCTTTGCTACAACCTTTTCTAAAATCTTAGAGATGAAGGGGAGATTTGATATTGGTCTATAGCTGGACAGTTGAGACGGGTCAAGATCAGGTTTTTTAATCAGGGTTTAATAACTGCTAATTTAAGTGATTTAGGTACATAGCCAGTGCTTAGGGAAGAATTGATTATATTTAAAAGTGGTTCAATTACTCCTGGACAAATCTGTTTAAACAAACATGTAGGTATGGGATCTAGTATGCAAGTTGATGAATTGGCTGAAGAGATTAATGTAGCTAGTTCGGTCTCTCTAAGCGGAGCAAAACACTCTAAACATTGATCTGATATTGCTACATTGTCATGTAATGGGTTTGTTACAGTACTGTCCGGTTTTAATTTAATGGCCTGTATTTCACGTCTAATATTTTCAACCTTATCATTGAAAAATTTCATGAAATCTTCACTGCTATGTAATGATTGAGTGTTTGAATGAATGAATGAATGCCTTTTATTGTCACTATACATATGTACAATGAAATTAAGAGAAATTAAGTTTCTCTCTGTAGTGGTTTTATTCCTAGTTAATTTTGCTACTGTGTTGAAAAGGAATCTAGAATTGTTTTTGTTGTCTCCTATTAAGGTGGAGAAATAGATTTTTCTAGCATCGCCAAGAGATTTCCTATATTTCAGTAGGCTCTCCTTCCATGCTGTTTGAAATATCACCAGTTTGGTTTGACACCATTTACGGTCTAATTGTCGAGTTGTCTGTTTTAAGGTTCGCGTTTGATCGTTATACCAGGGTGCTAATTTTTTTTCTCTAATTATTTTCCTTTTGAGTGGAGCCACTCTATCTAGCGTGTAGCGGAGTGTTGACTCCAAGCTTTCAGTCGCCTGATCGAGTTCTGTGTGATCTGATGGTGATCCAAATCTAATTGATGTTTCTGCGAGGTTATTTATGAAGCTCGGTGCAGTAGCTGATGTGTAGGTACGTTTTATGCGGTAGCGAGGCGAGGTGGAAATATTATGATCAATACGTATTATGAACGAGATAAGATAATGGTCTGAGACAACTTCAGACTGCGGAAAAATGATAATATTTTCTATATTTAATCCGTATGTTAGTATGAGGTCAAGAGTGTGACCACCATTATGAGTAGGCCCGATTACGTTCTGATTAATCCCTACTGAATCTAAGATGGACACAACCGCTGTTCTCAGAGGGTCTTCTGGATATCAAAGTGAATATTAAAGTCTCAGACGATTAATGCTTTATCTACAGACACAACCGGGTTTGAGATAAAGTCTGCAAATTCACTAAGAAATTCAGCATATGGCCCTGGGGGTCTGTAAATAATAATTAGAGGACTTGACTTATTTTTTGTGGCTACATAAGTTATGCTGGTATAAAGAATTTCAAAAGAATTAAATTTATGCTTAGGTTTTTGTGTGACGACTAGATTTTTACTATGGATGAGTCCAACACCTCCTCCTCTACCAGCTGAACGAGGCTGATGTACATAACTGTATATTTGTTTTTTTTTTTTAAAAACAGAACAGCGGTAAGTGAGAAATGTGAAACGTAAACAAGGCTAGCGGTAGGTGATGCTAGCGGGCTACAAGCTAGTCGCGGATGTTTTGTAAAAACAAAAAGAAAATACAGATCAAATTTGCGACAGCGCAACGTTACGATTGTTTTATCTAAAGTAGTGTCAGTTATATTTGTATAACGTAAGGTAAATAATTTTAAAGTATAGAGATTAGAAGAAATTAATGTAATAGCGTTAGCTCGAAGGGTGCTGCTTCCTCAGTGACACTTCAGGTTGCCAGCTCGGTGATACTGAGGTACACACACACACACACACATTGTACACTTGATACTGAGGTACACACAAACACACACACACACACACACACACTGTACACTGGAGATACTGAGGTACACACAAACACACTGTACACTTGAGATACTGAGGTACACACACACACACACACACACACACACATTGTACACTTGATACTGAGGTACACTCACACACACAGTTTCCCTCTGTGGTGACTGTAATTGTAGTGATGTGATATTGTCATTGTTGTGTGTGTGAGATGAGAGTAAATGTTGTGTATATAAAGATTTTGTGTAGTGGATGTTTTCAGAGCTAAAACTGAGTGTGTTAAGTGTGAGAAGGTTTTCTTTCTTGCAGGATGTGGAACTGCAGGATTACAGATGAAGGTTGTGCTGCTCTGGCTTCTGCTCTGAGGTCAAACTCCTCATCACACCTGAGAGAACTGGATCTGAAGAATAATAATCCAGGAGAATCAGCAGTGAAGCTGCTCTCTGATCTACTGAAGGATCCACACTGTAACCTGGAGACACTACAGTGAGTTACTGATTACTGTCTCTTTACTCTACTGTATCATACTGAATAATGTGCATGTGTGTGTGTGTGTGTGTGTGTGTGTGTGTGTGTGTGTGTGTGTGTTTATGCTGATGTTCTTCTCTGTTTTACAGCATTAAGGATAATACACTCACCAGGACTGGCGTATGACAGGAGTCTCACCTCAAACCTCTTCTCCAGGATACTGCAGTCTCGGTGAAGAGTTAGAACCCATCCCACATTTCCAGCAGTTTGGGAGCTGAATCATTAAACTTAAAGGGGCAGAGCAGAAACAAAGTCAAGAACATGCATAAGATCGTACACAGGAGAAATCAACACACATAGCCAAATATCTGCTGTACAAAGCAACGGCACCGATCTGCCCCGGGGATGGAGACTGACGAGGCTTAAGTACATGTCCGGAAATGTACAGCCAACTCATCCCAAAGCACGAGGCGGGAGCAGGCGTGTACGAGATGTGATCGTCCAATGGCAAGCAGGAACATGACGCATTGCAGTGGACTGGGCTTAAAAGAGGAGGAGACAAGACACCCATCCCTCCCCCGACATAGACACACGAATGGAACATAGTACAAACAGAAATACAACTGAGGACGTATCAATGGTCAAGTATCAAATAAAATGTAAACTTGCATTGATGAAGGTAATGTTGTTAGTAATTGTTTATAAATTACCATGGTAACACGGAGCTCCAAGGTATAAAAATATGGAGTTTGTCATCAATCAAACAGTAACCAGTTTTAATACCTAAAAAAGTTTACGTAGCAAAATTTAGCAAAGCGCTTTACAGTAAATTAAAATGTAAAATTAAACTAATGAAATGTTGTGCAGCACATGCTTATGTTAATGTTTGCTGCTTTATATAATCATATAAATAAATAAATACTCCCAAAGTCACCAGAATTGAAAGCTTTGGTGCTGTTAAACATTTAGAGATTGAGGTTGTGGTGAGTCAATAGTTCACTCAGTATATCTGAGTAAGACACAGTGAACGACTCACTGCTGGCATTCATGAAGAAGTCATAAACTCCACTGGAATAATAAATAGGATCTAATAAAACCATGAGTGGAAATTATTGGTGTAAGTTTGTTGGGATAGACTTCCTCCAACCTGGAACTATATCCTCCAGTCCACGCGGTGGCGGTAACGCGCCTAACAGCTGCGTCTCTGACCAGTAGAAATTTACAGAAGAAGAAAAAGCTGCAGCGGGTATCTCCTGAGCAGTTGAGTTATTACACCGAACTAATCATCTCCAGATTAAATTATTTCTGACAGTTTTACAGTTAGATTTTATCCAGTTTAAAAGTAAAAGCTGGTTATTTTGTCTGTGTTTGAGGAATTAAAAGTCCGTTCTGTTTTTAAACCCGAGGTAAGTTAAACGGAAGCTGTGTGGCCGAATCCCAAATTGATGTCATTTCCGGTTTAAGTGCACTACATTAGGGATGAAATAATGACGGTCTACACCCTACGTAGTGCACTATTTAACTTATGAGGAGAGATTTGTTATTCTGTTTTAGCGGCACTATTTAAGTATAACCTTACTTTATCCTAAAATCCATTGTTTGCTCCCTGCTTATAGCAAATAAAATAAACAACAGTGAGTGTAAAAGTGGCTAAGTCATTTAGCAGCTAAAATAACTTTAAATTTCTGTAATGTTTTTAATGTAGAAACTGCTAAACTGAGGTGAAGTTGGGTTTATACTGGACATTCACTGCAAATTCGAGCTTCTATTTCTCAACAATAAACACAAAAAGGACAAAATGTGTGTGTGTGTGTAGCTGGCGAGGTCACTTTGTAAAGAAATACTACGCGCATGCGCACGTACGCATTCACGTCAACATGTCCGCCATATTGATGAGGGAAAGACCGCGCTGTAAACAAATACAAGTAAACGGAGGAGCTGTGGTTTTTCTGGATAATAATTTACATGATTTACCGGAGATGATAACGGCATCGTTTTCAAAAACTTGCCCTTTGAAACCCGTTTTCCAAAGTTTTCAGACCCCGAAACGCCGTCGTCATGGAAACGAACAGCCAAACCGCATCAGAAGTTTTCGGTTTTTATTTGAAAACGTTGTGGTATAAACGGCCCCTTAACAACTACAGCAAAATGCTGCTTTTATTGCTGAAGTCTTTCTGTAAACAAATAGAAATGAAATAGAATTTTTATGATTCACACTATATTACACTCCATTCTTCTTCTCAAACACAACTCTATTTTTGAAAATAATCAAGATTTTTTTTTTGTTAAAGATTTTTTTTTTGTTAAAAAATCTATTTCATGATGCAGCTTATTATTAGAGCTGCAACTATCGATTATTTTCACAATCGATTAATTGGTCGATTATTTTTTCGATTAATCTGATGGATGCGGGGCAAACTTTCAGTGCCTTTTTTGTTTATTTAAAATAAAATCCACAAACTGAGTGTTACAAATATAAATTCAGACTAAAACTTTACACAGATGTTTGTCCAAAACAGAAAAGAACCCAATACACACACACACACACACACACACACACACACACACACACATATATATATATATATATATATATATATATATAAATTAATTTAGGACTGTAGTTTAATTCGGTGCTTTTTGTGCATCCATAAAAAAAATAATGCATAAGTACTTATATAATAGAATTGTAAACTAACTAAATAAGATAAATATATATAAACATTTATAAATAGTTAGATAGATAGCATTATTTTTTATGGATGCACAAAAAGCACAGAATTAAACTCCAGTCCTAAATGAATAATAAAATCTCACTTTCACTGCACCTTGTGGTTTCTGTTCCTCGGTGTCTTTAGACATTATTTTACTTTTGATCATAATGTTTGAATTAGACATTACAGATCTTACTCGCGCTACACTCTGTATCAGCGCGTCTACACCGCGCGTGACCAGCAACGCAGCCTCGTTACTAACACTTTATTTTCAGTGCTTTTTGAACTGTCTCTCAGCTCTAAATAGTTCCGCGGTGTTTCTGTGGAATTGGGATGAACGTCTAGTTAAAGGGTTGATGTCTCGCTGGCGCAGTGATTTGTTCTTTAGGAGTGTTTTTCTCTTGAACAGCGCTCCGTGTGGAGACTTGAGGTAGTTCTGTAGTCACAGGTGGACAAATCAGTCACACAGCTCCAGCTCCACCTGCGCCTCTCGCAGGGAAACGGTTTCTGTGCACTGGCTCCGTCCCAAATCACCTTGTATGGAACCTCTATCTCTAGTGCACTAGGTGCGGTAGAGACTCCATTCGTTCAGACCGTGTGTAGTGTACCTAGATACGCAGTCGTGCAGGATTTGGGCACAGGCCACGCTAATGAAACATCCATTTCAAGTCAAGTTGCTATTGTTAAACACTTCACTAAAACCTGTATGGAAACGTTGCTGTTCAGTTGTTCTATAAGCGCAATTTCAACCAAATACAGTGGAGTGTAAAAGTTTGTACCCCCTTTTGGTTTCTTTTGGACGGAAGGGTGTTAAATGTCCGAAACACTACAAAATTTGACTGTAAGTAGAAGTTAATTTTATTATCAGACTCAGATATCCATGTTAATATTTTTAATACTGCTCATTAGTGTTAAATGACTTGATGATTTTGTGGTCAGTAAGCCGTTTTTGTGTTGATTTTGATGTATGTTTTGGGTCACTGTCCTGCTGGAAGATCCAACCACGGCCCATTTTAATTTTTCTGGCAGAGGCAGTCAGGTTTTTATTTAATATCTGTTGATATTTGGTAGAGTCCATGATGCCATGTATCCTAGCAAAATGTCCAGGTCCTCTGGCAGAAAAACATTCCCAAAACATTAAAGATCCACCACCATATTTAACCATGGGGATGAGGTACCTTTCCATATGACTACCTCTCTGTGTGCTTCAAAACCACCTCTGGTGTTTATTACCAAAAAGCTCTATTTTGGTTTCATCTGACCATAGAACCCGATCCCATTTGAAGTTCCAGTAGTGTCTGGCCAACTGAAGACACCTGAGTGTGTTTTTGGATGAGAGTAGAGGCTTTTTTCTTGAAACCCTTCCAAACAGCTTGTGATGATGTAGGTGACTTCAGATTGTAGTTTTGGAGACTTTCTGACCCCAAGACACAACTAATTTCTGCAGTTCTCCAGCTGTGACCCTTGGAGATGTTTTGTCCACTCGAACCGTCCTCTTCAGTGCGTTGAGACGATATAGACACGCGTCCAATTCCAGGTTGATTCATAACATTTCCAGTTGACTGGAACTTCTTAATTATTGCCCTGATGATGAAAATGAGCATTTTCGATGCTTGTGCTATTTTCTTATAGACACTTCCCATTTTGTGAAGCTCAACAACCTTTTGCTGCACTTCACAGCTACAGTGGTGCTTGAAAGTTTGTGAACCCTTTAGAGTTTTCTATATTTCTACATAAATATACACAAGATTTTCAGACAAGTCCTAAAACTACACAAAGAGAACCCATTTAAACAAATGTGACACATATTATACTTGGTCATTTATTTATTGCAGAAAATAATCCAATATTACATATCTGGGAGTGGCAAAAGTATGTGAAACTTTTGCCTTCAGTATCTGGTCTGACCCCCTTGTGCAGCAATAACTGCAACTAATCATTTCCAGTAACTGTTGATTAGTCCTGCACATGGGCTTGGACATCAGTTTTGGCCATTCCAAACCAATAACTTTATTGTTCTTTAACCATTCTTTGTTTTGGGCCATTGTCTTATTGCATGCCCCACTTTCTCTTGAGATTCAGTTCAGTTCCTGGGTTCATTCTTTTCCCTGCGGTTGTGGAACTCACCACTACACTAATTATAATCTTTCAGATAGCTTGGAGATTTAGTACGTGTAGACCTTCTCAACTCAGGGTTTTCCATCCCAAGGAAAGTTTCTGACACAGCCACTTCAGAAGTTCCTCCCAGTTTTTGTTTGTGACTTTCCTCAGAGAATGAAGAACCTGAGTCTTTTGTAGAAGGCACTGGAATGTCAACATCTGGCTGTGAAGTGTCCAACAACTCTGGTGCTATTGATGTTGCATTGTGCCCATCTCTCACCTGATCAGTATGTCAGTGAACTACTTGCCCACTTCCCAATGCTACTGTGCACCATACAGGACCAGTCTTTTTCTGAACTGTACCTGGAATAAAAGTAGGTCCAGAGCTGAAGTTCCTAGTATACACTGGGTCACCCACCACGAGATATCTTTCCTTTCCATGTTGGTCATGGTACCATTTTTGTCTCAATTGTTTGTGTCTCAATGAGTCCCTGTGTAGACCAGTTTCCTTCCACACAGCAGTTTAGCGGCTGATTTGCCAGTGGTCGACTGTGGCGTCGTTCGGTAACTGAACAACACTCTGGCTAGCCTTTTCAATGGACTCTCCAGCACTCTTTTCATCAGGGTTTTGAATGTTTGAACGGCCCTTTCAGCCAGACGCCTGGAAGATGCATGGTAGGGTGCTGTGCTTGTGTTTAATTCCGTTTCTTTCCATAAACTCTTGGAATTCAGCACTGGTAAAAAAACAATAAAACTGCTATGGTCTGACATCACTACTTCTGGTATCCTGTGTTGGCTAAAGGTTTGTCTTAAGCACTGAATGGTAACTGTGGATGTAGACTTGATTAACAGATAAGCCTCTGTCCATTTTGAGAATGCCTCTACCACGATCAAGAACATTCTACCCATCCACGGTGCACCGTAATCAATGTGAATCCTTCTCCATGGCTGCTCTGGTAACTCTCACGCATGCAGTGGTGCGTTTGCCAGAGCATTTCTGTTTTCCTGACAGACTGCACACGATTTGACCAATGCTTCCACCTCTGCATCCAAGTGTGGCAACCACATATAGCTACGCACCAGGCCTTTCATCCTGGTAATTCCCGGATGGGTTTCGTGTAGATGTCTTAGAAGAGCTGCACGCCGCGGATGTGGAATCACTACGCGAGTCCCCCATAACACAAAGCTGCCCTGTATGCAGAGTTCATCCTATTTCCTTACATATTAGGGATGTCACGATACCAAAAATCTAGTCGTTGGTACCGATACCACCAAAAGTACACGATGCTCAGTACCATGGTGTGGTTTTTATTTTAAAAAAAGAGAGAGAATTAAAAAATATATATATAAAATTAAAAACTCCTGGAGGACATCCTCCTCTGGCTGATACTGGCAGAGCGAGAGAGAGAGAGAGAGAGAGGGATATTTTAGTTCAAACACTCTGACCATGACTAATAAGTGCTAAGGTGCACTCCTAAACGCACACACACCCCTTATACTCTGAATGCAAGCATTAGTTTAAATTCACTGATATGGTGGCAGGATAAAAAGATTTATTAAAAGCATGAACATGTGAATAATTATTAGTGACATGAGGCTACATTTAGCTGACAGGACATGGGCTGAATGGAGATGCATGGTGGTCCATTAGGAGGTAGTTTATAACATTGCAATGCGTTAGCATTTAACAAATAACTGGCTATCGCAAACATTACATGGAGCATAATGTTAGCTGATTTCACGGCTACAATGCCAGCTGTCTCAAACATAATATAGGACCTGTCTTTCGACTGTAATCCTGTGGCATTAATTTTGTGACCTAAAAATACCTCTACTTCTCCCATGAACTCACACTTGCTCCTTCTTTGTCTCAGTCCACTCTTTTCTATCCTACTCAGTACCTCATCCAAGTTCTGCAGATGTTCATTAGCCCCTGAGACTAAAATGTCATCCAGATAAACTGTGATGCGTGTGATGTCTTGCAGAATCCCTTCTATTGTGCTCTAGAAGATCGCTGGACTTGAAGCACCTCCAAATGTTGGCCTGTTGTAAGTACATAATCCCTTTTGCATGTTGATTGTAACGTACTTATTGGAATTTTTGTGCAGCATTATCTTCTGATGCGCATGGGTCATGTCCAGTTTGGAGAATTTTTCCTCCTGCCAACTGAGCAAATAAATCTTCTACCTTGGGAATTGGATACTGCTCCACACTAGAGCTGGATTTACTGCGAATTTATAATCCTTACAAATTGGGGTAGAACCATCAGTTTTCTGACTGGAACAATGGGAGCTGCCCACTCTGCAAACTGCATTGGTTCAATGATCTTGTCTTCCACCAGCCTCTGGAGTTCTCCCTCTAGCAGTGGACCCAACTCTTTTTTGAACACCTCGGATTGTCTCTCCAATACGTTAGCCAATTTATGACCTGGTACATTTGCTACTGTATTTACCTGCTGAGGCAACAAATGATTTCCGTAGCGCCCCCCCCACCCCACCTTTGAATGTTGATCTTTACTGATGATCACTCCACAGCCTGCTTTAACTTCAAATACCACCTCCATGCTATTCACTTAAATGGTTTGTGTGATAGGAGCAGCCCTAGGTAAGTCAAACTAAACAGAACCCTTACCTTCACTACAGTGAGAGAGAGGCCTTTAGTTGCATAGATGTTACCCTGGCTCCTTTATGACCTTACAGACTACTACTTGTCTTGCTCTTGGAGTGATCTTTGTTGGTTGATATCTCCTGGGGAGGGTAATGATGGTCTTGAATTTCCTCCATTTGTGCACAATCTGTCTGTGATCAAATATTATCATTTTGTCTCGTTTGTTTAATTGGGATCTCTTGGTCTACTTTTAGGACTTGTGTAAAAATCTGATGTTTTGGGTCATCTTTATTCATATATATACAGTGAGGGGAAAAAAGTATTTGATCCCCTGCTGATTTTGTACGTTTGCCCACTGACAAAGAAATGATCCGTCTATAACTTTAATGGTAGATTTATTTGAACAGTGAGAGACAGAATAACAACAAAAAATCCAGAAAAACGCACGTCAAAAATGTTATGAATTGATTTGCATTTTAATGAGGGAAATAAGTATTTGACCCCTCTGCAAAACATGACTTAGTACTTGGTTTAAAAACCCTTGTTGGCAATCACAGAGGTCAGACGTTTCTTGTAGTTGGCCACCAGGTTTGCACACATCTCAGGAGGGATTTTGTCCCACTCCTCTTTGCAGATCTTCTCAAAGTCATTAAGGTTTCGAGGCTGATGTTTGGCAACTCGAACCTTCAGCTCTCTCCACAGATTTTCTATGGGATTAAGGTCTGGAGACTGGCTAGGCCACTCCAGGACCTTAATGTGCTTCTTCTTGAGCCACTCCTTTGTTGCCTTGGCCGTGTGTTTTGGGTCATTGTCATGCTGGAATATCCAACCACGACCCATTTTCAATGCCCTGTCTGAGGGAAGGAGGTTTTCACCCAAGATTTGACGGTACATGGCCCCGTCCATCGTCCCTTTGATGCGGTGAAGTTGTCCTGTCCCCTTAGCAGAAAAAAACCCCAAAGCATAATGTTTCCACCTCCATGTTTGACGGTGGGGGATGGTGTTCCAGGGGTCATAGGCAGCATTCCTCCTCCTCCAAACACGGCGAGTTGAGTTGATGCCAGAGAGCTCCATTTTGGTCTCATCTGACCTCAACACTTTCACCCAGTTGTCCTCTGAATCATTCAGATGTTCACTGGCAAACTTCAGACGGGCATGTATATGTGCTTTCTTGAGCAGCGGACCTTGCGCGCGCTGCAGGATTTCAGTCCTTCACGGCGTAGTGTGTTACCAATTGTTTTCTTGGTGACTATGGTCCCAGCTGCCTTGAGATCATTGACAAGATCCTCCCGTGTAGTTCTGGGCTGATTCCTCACTGTTCTCATGATCAGTGCAACTCCACGAGGTGAGATCTTGCATGGAGCCCCAAGCCGAGGGAGATTGACAGTTCTTTTGTGCTTCTTCCATTTGCGAATAATCGCACCAACTGTTGTCCCCTTCTCACCAAGCTGCTTGGCAATGGTCTTGTAGCCCATTCCAGACTTGTGTAGGTCTACAGTCTTGTCCCTGACATCCTTGGAGAGCTCTTTGGTCTTGGCCATGGTGGAGAGTTTGGAATCTGATTGATTGATTGCTTCTGTGGACAGGTGTCTTTTATACAGGTAACAAGCTGAGATTAGGAGCACTCCCTTTAAGAGTGTGCTCCTAATCTCAGCTCGTTACCTGTATAAAAGACACCTGGGAGCCAGAAATCTTTCTGATTGAGAGGGGGTCAAATACTTTTTTTGGCCAACTACAAGAAACGTCTGACCTCTGTGATTGCCAACAAGGGTTTTTAAACCAAGTACTAAGTCATGTTTTGCAGAGGGGTCAAATACTTATTTCCCTCATTAAAATGCAAATTAATTTATAAAATTTTTGACATGCGTTTTTCTGGATTTTTTTTGTTGTTATTCTGTCTCTCACTGTCCAAATAAATCTACCATTAAAATTATAGACTGATCATTTCTCTGTCAGTGGGCAAACGTACAAAATCAGCAGGGGATCAAATACTTTTTTCCCTAAGAGAGGAGAAGAGTCTCCTAAAACTGGGGAAAAGAAAACCCTCTCAATACTATGAAACTTGGGGAACAGCATCACAAGGATGAGTTGAAACGCGTCTTTCATCAAGTCTGGTGAAATTGAGAAAGATCCAAATTGAGAACGAGGAATTCAAAGAAGCGCATCATGATCAAGAATGTGCCTCTCAAGAGGAAGATGAGGAAGAGCTGATCTAGCCTGGCAACGCTGAGAAAGAGTCTTTTAAGACCGAGGATGTTGAGGAGCCTCTCAAGCCTGAGGAAGGTATGGAAGAAGTTCTCAAAAATAAGGAAGTTGAGGGAGAGTTTCTCCAAAATAAAGAAGTTGAGGACGAGGTTCTCAAAAATAAAGAAGTTGAGGAAGATTTTCTCAAAACTTAGGAAGTTTAGGAAGAGCCTTTCAAGCCTGAAGAAGTTTAGGAAGAGTCTCTCAAGACCAAAGTGTCATGATTCCCCCTTGAAGCAGTGTGCTCTAAGCGCGAATGCGCGAGCACCTGCTTTTCCGTTGTTGACTGTAGTGACATCTGGACACGTGTGTTTTGTTTATGTTTCTGTCATGTCTCCTCCCTGTTCTGTCATTGGCTGGGATTTCACGTGGGTCTGTATTGCTCTCAGCTGCTAGCGGTTTAGACGCTGATCATGTCCACATATATACCGTGCGCCTCCCAGCACACAACGCGGAAGATTATCATAGAGTTAGTTTAGTTCGTATCGTAGTCATAGTCACGGTCCATGTTTAGAGTTAGTTCGCGCTGGATTATCCGCTTCCAGTTCCTCGTCATAGTTCGTTTCTCATTTTGTTTATCGACCCTGTTTTCCGTGACCACGACCTAGATTCCAGCCTTGCCCAGTGTATGCCTGTTTGCCAATCGCCTGACCTCTTACATGTTTGCGGATTATGTTTTGGATCACATTTTAGATTTGTCTGCCTGTCTCTCTTTCAAATAAACAACTGTTCATCCCGCACTTGCATCCGTCCTATCTCCGCTCCGTCACGATACGTGACACAAAGAAGGTGAGGAACACTTTCTCAAGACTTAAGAAGTTGAACTGAAAGGAAGTGTCTCAGGTCTGAAGAAGTTGAAGGAGAGGTTTAAAAAATAAGGAACTGGAGGAAGTGGTTCTCAAAACTGAGGAAGTTCAAGAAGAACCTTTCAAGCCTGGGGAAGAAAAGGAAGAGTCTCTCAAGACCAAGGAAGGTGAGGAAGATTGCTACAAAGCTGAAGAAGAGTCTCTCAAGTCTGAAGAAGTTGAGGAAGAGCCTCTCAAGAGTAGAAAGTTGATGAAGATCTTTTAAAGCCTGAGGAATATCCTGGGGAAAGTCTGAAGGGGAAACAAAAGCAGAAAAAATAAAAATCCAGAAATGAATGGCAAAAATAAGTAAAAATAAAATGAATGAGGAGCATCAACATGAAGCAGGAATGTCTGATGCCTGAGGAACTTCAGTAAAAGCTTTCGAAATCAAGGAATTTCAATCAATATCCGAGAACCAAGAGAAAGCCAAAGAGGTAGAAATCTGGGAGCTGATGTCAGTGGAGTCTCAGTCTGGCTCTCAAACACACTTTCACAGCTTTTCCTCCTCTCTAGCATCTGTACCATCAGCAGTGTCTCCTACTTTCTGATCTTCTGTCTTGCAGGAGCCACTGTGCAGTTGTTACTCAACCTGAGTAAGTTGTTTGGTCTGATGGTTGATGTGTGATAGATGCCGTGCTAATTAAAGCGGTTTGCCGACGTGGTCAATGAACACGTCTTGTGTGCAGTCTTCTCTTCTCTCCACTTGGGCAGGAAAACCATCCATGAGCTGCAGTAAAATGTAGCCTTAGTGTTTGTTGATACAGTGGGGGTCATGATGTCTGAGTCCAGCAGCAAGAATTGACCATTTTACTCAACTGGCCAGGTTGGTACACCTGCTGAATAACATGTTCTGATTGGCTGAAAGCCACCAGATGGTGGAAAGCCTGGTGCTATAAACAAACTGAGTGAATTAGGAGTTTGAGAGGCCCCCTCTCAAACTCCTAATTCACTCAGTTTGTGAAAAAGAAGGATTTTCCAGTGCCGGATGGACCACATTGTCTCATCTCAAAAGTCAGAGGCACTGGAAGCAGGAAGCAGGAAGCACGTGAGAGCAATTAGCCCTGCTCTCTGCCCAGACGAGTTCCACGGGGCCACGGCATCCACTTAAAGAAATACACTCCGGTATAGACATGGAGGAGCACCGCGATGAGAAGTACTGAGCCTAGACAAGCCAAGACTCGCTGCAGACCGCACGCACATGGCGTATCTGTGTTTATTCCAGCTGAAGCTAACAGGAAGTTAAGAACACGGTGTGATGTTGAATCATTTACTGTAGCAGCAGCTCGGACAGCTCTAAATTCAGATTTCATCTCAAGGATCGGATCGCAATCTCATAAGATTTGGATGAAGCCATGCGAGAGCCCGAGAATATTACATAAATGAAGAATTCTGATTGATTTGAACTTTTACAGAAGTATGGGAGACTTGGAGATGTTCAAGGCAGTATGGTGTTATGAGAAGGCTCTGTGTTCTGTAGTGGAGGGAGAACTTTGTTTTACACCAGCATTAGCTGATAATGTTCTTAACAACTATCCGGTGTTGCGCTGACTTATGTTTTATTTATTTATGGTTTTTCTTTTTAATGCTGCTTTAAATATTTATTTATTGAGTCACCTTTGACCTTAATGTGTATAGTGTGACGTTTGAAAAATAAAAGATTGTAAAAAGTCAAAAAAGTCTCTCTTTCACTCTCTGTCTCTCTCTCGCTCTCTCTGTCTCTATCGCTCTCTCTCTTTCTTCCTCTCTCGCTCTGTTTCACTCTGTTTTCGCAAACTCTATCTTTTTATGAAAAATTATATACTGCACAACCCTGTGACCTTGGAGCAATTAATCAGCTTTCAGATGGACTGCCGCATCTTGGACATGAAGATAAAGCTGAGCTGGAGAAACCTTTGTCCTTTCAGGAGTTAACGGAAGCTGTCCAGCAACAATCTTCGGGAAAATCACCAGGATTGACTTCTGAAATTTATAAAGCCTTCTGGTCCCTCATTGGTCAGGATTTGTATGAGGTGTTTCTCGAAAGCTTTGAGTCAAATATCCTACCCCTCCGTTGTAGAAGAGCTGTAGTGACTCTTTTACCCAAGAAAGGAGATCTTGGTTTATTGAAGAACTGGCGACCAGTCTCTCTTTTAGGAACTGATTATAAAATATTGTCTAAAACTCTGACAAATCATCTTAAAAAATCTATAGCGTCCATCATCCATGAAGATCAGTCCTACTGTGTACCCTAGCGATCTATGTTTGACAATCTTTTTTTTTGTGCGGGACTTGGTGTACTTAACGGAACTGCATAAATTAGATCTTGGTCTTGTGTGTTTGGACCAAGGAAAAGCCTTTGATAAATTTGACCATGAATACCTGTTCAAAATACTTGAAAGCTTTGGCTTTGGGAATCAGTTTATTTCATGGATAAGGCTTTATAAAGATGTCTATAGTATGCTGAAAATAAATGAAATTTTGATCAGACCTTTTTCTGTAGGTAGAGGTGTGACACAAGGGTGTAGTTTGTCTGGTCTCTTGTACACGATTTCCATTGAGTCAATGTTGAGGATGCTGAGAGAGAAGCTGCAAGGATTTACTGTTCCAACATCTCACCTTTCAAACACACCAGTGGTGAAACTCACAGCGTATGCAGATGACATCACAGTGATCATTAGATCTGAAGATGATGTTAAACATCTAACCTCATGCCTCAACGTCTTTCAGAGTGCTTCTTCCGCACTGATCAATTGGGAAAAAACTGACACTTTATTGTTAGGCCATTGGTCACACCAAAATCCACCCCAGCTTCCACATCAGCGCCCTTGGAATAAAGAGGGGGTTAAGATACTGGGGCTGTTCTTTGGGACTGAACAACACATGAACAAGAATTGGGAAGGACTTGTAGAAAAAGTGACGGGCAAGCTCCAGAGATGGAAGTGAATTCAAGCCCAGCTTTCCTACAGAGGCAGGGTGCTGGTGGTGAATAATCTAGCCACCTCAATGTTGTGGCATCGTCTAACCGTGTTGGACCCTCAGAAAGAGCTTTTGTCACAACTTCAAACAGCCTTTGTAGACTTCGTTTGGGGTGGTCATCATTGGCTTCCCCCGGGGGTACTGTGTCTGCCTACAATCGATGGCGGTCAGGGATTCATTCATTTAGCCTCTAAGGTGAAATCCATGAGGTTGCAGACTGCCCAAAAACTGCTTTACTCGTCGGACTCTCTACCATGGATTAGCTTTGGCCTTGCCATTCTACGGGGGAAAAAACAAGATGGATTTTGATAAGCAAATGTTTCTGATTTCAGGAAACGTGGTAAAAGACATGTTTAAGATAAGGTTTTATAGATCAGATCGGTTCTTGAAGCTTGGGGTTACTTTAAGTCGGAATGGAAAGAACATTTTGGTTTTGATGAACCACTTCTGCACAATCCTTGGTTTTCTAAAAAATGCACTATGTCCAACACTGAAATTTCTAACTTTGTTTTAGCTGGGATAACTAAAGTTGGAAACCTATTTGACTTGTCAAATAGAGAGTGTTTTTCAGTACAGAATCTAACTAGAAAGATTACTGGTAGATCAGAGAGAATAGTCGGGAACATATTAAAGGATTTGAAAACATCTTTTCCTACATCTTTGTGTGATTATATAACTGAGTTTATCTCCGGTGGTAACACAAAGGTCTTTTTTCCAGAAATGTACTTAACTCCAGTGGTAGCTCAAATTAACAGTGGAGACAATGTAAACATTTTGTTATCTTTTAAAGGCTTGCAAAGTCTTCCGTTTTCCATGGTGAACAAACAAAATAGATATATTTCCTGTGTAAAGTCCTACTTTGTTGGACATCTAAGGGGGAGGAGGCATACAGAATGGAGGACTCATTTCTTGACGTCGGGAGATAATGAACCTTCATGGCAGTTATTGTATAAAAACCCTCTACCAAAAAGGTCTGGTGACTTACAGTGGCGGATTTTACATTGTGCATTACCAACAAAAGTGTTTTTGTTTAAATGTAAATATGCATCGTCTCCACTGTGTACTTTGTGTGATGAACTCGATACTGTGTTTCATGTCTTTTGTGAATGTTGTAAATTATCTCCGCTCTTAAATCTATTGGATACAATGTTTCATAGTTTGGCGATCATTTTCTCGAAAACAGGGTTTATTTATGGGGGTAGATATTCTTGCCACAGGCAGGAAATCTGTACCTATTCAAATTTTTTGGTCGGTCAAGCAAAATTAGCCATTTGGAAGGCTTACAAAATGGGATTGGAAGGGAAAGAAGTAAACATGGTTAAATTATTTAAGGCCTTGGTTGAGTCTAGGATTAGATTAAAGTATGAATTTTACCAAATGAATGGTGATCTTCCGATGTTTGAGAAGAAATGGTGTGTAAACAAAGGGGTGACTTATAAGAGGCGAGAATCTCTTTTTCAATTGGTAATGGTCGTTAAAACAATGTGTTCTGTATGTTAAGGTTTTTTAATTGTAGAATAAATTATATTTTAAAAGTCAAAGTCTCTCTCTTTCTTCTCTCTCTCCCCCTGCAGATGTGTCGTTATCTCTAGCATCCCTGCTGGTGCCTCTGCAAATTACACCTGCAACATGAGGGGTCGACATGTGAACATCATCATTCCCAATGTTATCCAGGCTCTCACGCTCTGTGAAGTGGAAGTCTATGGGGTTCCAGGTTACACTTTTATATCCAGTTCACAATTTCATATACATTTGAAGTCAAATTAAGTTTTACAACAGCTGCTAAATATCAATACTGTTAATTTTTTTTAGTGCCTGTTACTAAGAGGGCATTTCTGAGATTGAAGTTTAACAGCAGTGAGGATCTTATGAACCCTTCTGTTAGGGACAAAATTCTTCAAAAGGTTTGTGTTTATGACATGTATGGTAGATACATACATACACAAATAAGCAAATAAATAATAGTACTTTATCATCATAGATGATATCTGCCAATGTCCAGCCTTCAGTGCGTCAGATCTGTTGGACTAAGGAACCAGAGGTGGAAAATTAAACTTAAAAAACGGTAGGAAATATCACTACTACTACTGCAATAATAATAATACAACTACTTCTACTGCTAATAATAATAGTAATATAGCCATAAGAGGCAATCTGTGGGGTCCAAACACTCCCTGCGTATAGCACCCCCAGTGGCCAGTTCTTGTCAAGATTCATAGAACAATAAAGAGACCATATGTGAACTTTCTTACGCATATCACATTTTGTGATGATAACTCAATGCTAGTTGTGTAACCTACCTGCTGAAAGCCGACTGGCAGAAGGCAGACATTTTTTGAAGTAATTCAGTTACTGATTAGCAGAAAGCTCACTGCAAATTCTGCTCAATTGGAATTTTGGTTCCTGAGAAACAGCTATTTGAACTTAACGCTGACCGTTATGAACATGAACAGCAGCCCCAGGTAGCCAATTTGAGCAAGATTGCATCGGATACTAGGAGGTCCATCCCTGAACTTTCTATTCAAGTTTTGTGGCAATAGCTTAATGGGAAACTTTTCAGTTATCTGATTTTCTGATCAGACTTATAATTCCTCATAAACAGCTATCTGATCTTAGCTCTGCTCCCTCTGTATGACCAAATTTGGCACATAGCAAAAAATGCTTTTAACATTTGCCAACTAGTCCTAGGATGTTTGGCCTAGATTCAGAAATTTGGTGACAATCCTCAATAATTAATTTTTGGTGTGATGCTCAATAATTATCAAAAACATGTTGACATTTGTAAACACCAACATCTCACTTTCCTGGATAAAGAAAGGGAGTACTACAACCACAATTCCAAAAAAGTTGGGACGTTGTGAAAAATGTAAATAAAAACAGAATGCAATGATTTGCAATCTCATAAACCCATATGATAGAACATAAAAAACAAATCAAATGTGTAAACTGAGGAAATGTAGCATTTAAAGGAAAAAAAATAGGTAACTTTGAATTTATGGGCTTTATATAACTATCAATTTATTGATAGTTCCATGAAATTTGCAGAAAATCAGTTTACTGTTACTTATTTATTAATTCATTGATTTATTTCTTTTACCTGAGTGATATTACAGTCAAGAATTTTGTCATTCTGACTTACAGGTGGCAGAAATATATCTGAAACAAGAAGAAGAAGAAGCGGAAGAAGAAGAAGAAGTGTTCAAAGAACAAAAAGAAAGAAAAAACATCAAATGTGTGAGGTTTGGGTGTAGCACTTAAATACTAGCTAACTGATGTTATAGGTTTATTAATTAGAAGTACTAGAAATTTTTCAGTTTGCTTGTTTGGGAAATGTAGCTATGAAAAATTATTACCACAGGGTTTGTACAAGGTGCTTGAATTTGGCATTTGGAAATTTAAGTACTGGAAAACCTTGAAAATAGCCATTTTTTATGTAACAGTGGTTAAAAAGTGCTTGAATGATAAAAAGTCAATAAATAAAAAATAACAATTTTCAAAAGAACACGAATACAATCCTTTCACTCAAAATATGACTCCCCGCTGCAGCCCCTCCTCCTCCTGCCGTTCACTCATTCATTTTAACAGGGACAGCTTCGGTCCACTTCTCAGACCCCTTTAGCAACTTTTTTTTTTTTTTTTTTTTTAAAGCATCTAGCAATATATCTATCGATTTTTTGGACAAACCTTAGCTACTTTCTGTAGAAGATAATGGCCAGTACTGCCCGGCGAGTGCGAGGTCCTGCTTTCAGAAACAGAAAAAATATGTAAATGAGAACAGCTTTATTGGGAATTCGGCTGTATTAAAATTCAGCATGTGAGCACAGAGAGTAGGATGTAATAAAGGGCTGACACTAGGCAGAGTGAAAATACGATGCAATGGTGAAATTATGGTGAAAATGAAGCAATGACTGGGAAATACAAATTTAGTCCATCATGGCTGGGAAAAGGAGCTATATAAAAATGGTTGTTTTAAAAAAAATTATTATTATTAAGATTTTTTTGGGAAATGAAGGATATGTTTCAATGACATCTCTTGTATAGTCCTTGAAAACAAAACAAAACAAAACAGTGCTTGAAAAGTCCTTGAAAATCCTGGAATTTTATTATGAAGCATCTGTACAGACCCTGTTATATGTACTATGTGATTGATGTATTAAACATGCCTCTTGATTTCTGGGTTTAGCATAGTTATACCTCGGTTTGAGTTTAAAACAATAGCTATATTTTCTGGTAGAATAATGCTAGTTAAGTTTCTCTCCCAAATATTATTGAGTAGATAAAGTATATTCAGTAGCTTTTCTGGGATAGTGAGAATTTAGGTTAATATAGTAGAAAACAAAACACTCAGATTATCCTGGTTGTAAGAACTGCTCATTCATCAGTACACCTTTACAGTTTTCACTGCAGATATATCATCAGCTTTATTGAACAATACTCAGAATCCTTGTCACCTCCCAGCCAATCAGTCATGATGAATTTTTGTATGGTTGGAAGCATGTTTAAAACACAGAAAGTGCCGAGATCATGTAAGAATGAGGTTTTACTCACTGGCATATATGTGTTCACTTTAAACTTTGTTCCTTCCCTTAAACACTTACCTGCTTGAGAATTTCCAATGTTTGTAGAATGATGATTCTCAGTACAGCACATTACCAAATATTAATGGGCTTTAAATTTATTTATTTATTTGTGACAATTATGGGATTTTCTAATTTGTTTAATATGTGAACTTTTTTTTATTATGGCTCATCAAGGTTCAGAGCATTCCATTCTCTTAAATCAACATTTCCCATTGTTAGTATCAGAATCTTATTTAACATGCAACATATTCAATAATCTGCAACTAAGACTCAATAAAGAAATTCTGATTACACAGTGTCCAGAATGTCTCTGAAACACTTCAGCCTATGATTAGCCACGGATTCCTGAGAGGACACTGTAGCAGTCTCTGAGGATTTCTTCTTATCACTCCACTGTTTAAAAAAACAACAACAAACCACTAAATACTGGATTCTTCTTCTTTTAATTTGATTGTCAGTGCTCAACTCAAACCAACAGCAGTATTATTAATAATATCAGGAATGATTGTGTCTAAAATCAACCACTGATTATATCCCACTTGTTTGTTTCTAGATTGTATGATTTATTTAGCCAATTCTAAACTCACCTCTCCATTTGTGTAACTGGATACTCAGGATAATGAAATTTCGCTCTGGTTTCCATCCACCCACCCTTTCATTTTCTATATCTCCTATCATACAGGGTCGCACGGAACCTTGAGCCTATCCCAGAGATCATAGGGCACAGGACAGGGTACACACTGGACAGGGTACCAGTCCATCGCAAGGCACACTCACATACACATTCACACACCCATTCATACACTACAGACACTTTGGACATGCCAATCAGCCTACCGTGCATGTCCTTGGACAGGGGGAGCAGCACAGGGAGAACACGCAAACTACGCACACACAGGGTTGTGGTGGGAATCAAACCCCCAACCCTGGAGGTGGGAGGCAAACGTGCTTAGCACTAAGCCATATGCGCCCCATTCTGGTCTCTTTAATTTAATAAAAAATGTGACACACAGAATAGCACAATGTGCTATCAAATAAATAGTGGGTGACTGTTTTCTTTATAGTGTATATGCACTGTGAATGACTTCTTATTTAAAAACATAAATGTAACTGACATGCGGCTTTATTAAATCATAGCAACTTGAGCACCTGCCTAGCCCTACTCTGAATATGAGGAACTTTCCTACACAAATATTGACGTAACTATTGACCCATTCTCACACCAATGGTAGCAGAGCTACCAAGCAAGGTGCTAACTTGACATCAGGAGCAACTTGGGGTTCAGTGTCTTGCCCAAGGACACTTCAAGTCATGTGGGCCAGGAATCGAAGCGCCAACCCTACAATTAGACAACCTGCTCTACCACCTGAGCCACAGCCACCAACTAGATAACTAGATGTTTAAGTCAGCCTATCCCATTCCTTCATTTTTTTGTTACATATAGATGTCTCTTAAGTGTTTCCTACATGTACCTTTTTTAAATTGGCATGTCTACCAATATGTAAGCCAATGCATATGTTTTACACTACTAATACAAAATGTCCCAGTGAGGCCTTCCACACCCGTCAAAATATTGCCATCTCACTGTGACAGAAAAAAATATAACAATGATGCTTTAGAATTAGATAAAGTTTCTGCAAGATATGAATTGAACTATTCATTTAGAACTCAAAAAGTACATTAATGGCTTTAGTAATGACCACTGTGTAGCCCACGTAGCACACTAACCCTAATGTGTATGACCGCATGTACTATGTTGCAACAATAGTAATAGATGAACAAAAGAATGTGGTGATGTAACGACACAGGACAGTTAGCAGGAAGTAAGCGCAGGAGCGCCGTCTTTATTGATGAACAAACTAACAGAACACAAGAAACGCGGTCTATGCTGAACAGGACTAGCTGGATCAACCATGGAACTACAGTCTAGGCATTACTCGAAAACAGAACATGGAAGTGAGACCGCTAGCATGCTACACGCATTCTAACACAGTGCTAAAGCTATACTCCTTAAACACTACTAACGTTACAAACTATAATACTGCGCGAAGTGCGCAGCCATACGAGGGGTTTAAATAACCAACATAATTATCTAAAGCATAGACACCTGGAGAAATAAAGACACACCCTCGAACATAAGCCAATACCTGGACAGGAAGTAAATCAAAACAAACGAGCCGCGCGTGTCCATATGTCAGAGTCTCGTGCACGCGCGCTCTGCAGCAGTCTTTGCGCTTCGACGACACAGCGCCATCCACCGGCGGAAGCGTAACAGATGTAAAAACAGACTTAAAAACATTGAGTCATTTAATACAGGTCAACTGTTTTCTATTATACAAGCAGCGTGTGTGTGTGTTCTGTTTCATTTTCTTTTCAGGGATAAACACACTGGAGGATTTTTTGTTGATCTGGCACAAAATTAAAAGGAACTAAATTACATTAAAAAGGGGGAAACTTTGGGTACCAAGGTTATAAGTTATAAACTAGGGAACATTGAGTGAGAGAGAGAGAGAGAGAGAGAGAGAGAGAGAGAGAGAATCGGCATGTGGTCTGCGCCTCTGTAGCACCGCTGTTCTACAGTAAGTGCTGAGGGAGAGACCTGAATGTCGGGCTGCCAGATAGCTTCATTTCAACTATAACTATTAACTGGATGGGGTGGGGTTAATATTTGACTAGTGCATAAATTACACCTAATACGTCTAGGTCACTAGTTACTATTAGCTGTAATTTAATCAAAAAAGAGAACCTAGTATGTTTATTAGAAACCAACCAAAATCACTCCAAGAGTGAGACATGTAAAAGTCCCTGAGGTTACAAAGGAACCCAGGGTAACTTCTAAGCAAACAAAGGCCTCTCTCACATTGGCTAATGTTAATGTTCATGAGTTCACCATCGGGAGAACACTGAACAACAATGGAGTGAATTACAGTGTTACAAGGAGAAAACCACTGCTCTCCAAAAAGAACATTACAGCCCATCTGCAATTTGCTAATGATTACGTGGGAAAATGTTTTGTGTGAAAAAATATAACCTTTTGGTTCAAATAAGAAGTGTTATGTTTGGAGAAAACAAACACTACATTCCAGCATAAGAACCTTACTTATAAGAACCTTTCAATAATGGATGGAACAATGAATTCTGAATTATAACAGTGAATTCTAAAGGAAAGTTTCAGGACATCTGTCTGTGAACTGAATCTCAAGAGAAAGTGGGTCATGCAGCAGGCCAACAACCCTAAGCACAAAAAGCACATAAGGGTCCACCAAAGTATGGTTAAAAGAGAATAAAATTCATGTTTCACAATTTGCCAAGTCAATGTCCTGACCTTAATCCAATAGAAATGTTGTGGAAGGACCTCAAGCAAGCAGTTCATGTGAGGAAAATCACCAGCATTCCAGAGCTGAAGCTGTTCTGTACTGAGAAACGAGCTAAAATTCTTACAAGCCGATGTGCAGGACTGATCAACAGTAAAAACAGGGAAAATGTTTAGTTTCGGTTATTTCTGACCAAGGGGTTCACACCATATGCTGAAAGCAAAGGTTCACATAGGATCACATAATAGAAAGAAAACATTCTACACACCGTTATACCACCAGAAGCAGTCTGGACTGTTGACACAAGGCAGGTTCAAGCTGCTGATGCCAATGTCTGACCCTATCATCTACATGTCACAACAGAAATCAAGATTCATCAAATCAGGCAATGTTTTTCCATGCTTCAACTGTCCAGTTCCAGTGAGTCCACGCCCACTCTAGCCTCAGGTTCCTGTTCTTGGCTCACAGACAGGAGTGGAACCTAATATGGTTGTAGCTTATCCACCTCATTTGGTTAGACGTATTGTATGTTGCAAGAGGGTTTTCTGCTCCCCACACTTGTAAAGAATTATCATTACCATAGCCTTTCTGTCAGCTCGAACCAGTCTGTCCATTCTCCTCTGTCCTCTGTCATCAACAAGGTGTTTGTTTTTCTCCACCATTCTGTGTAAACTCAAGAGATTGCTGTCTGTGAAAATCCCAGATCAGCCTCTAAAATTCTCAAACCAGCTCGTCTGGCACCAACATTCATACCATCATCACTGAGATCACTGAGATTCTGATGTTTGGTGTGAATATTAACTGAAGCTTACTGAAATACTTACCTGTATCTGCATGATTTTATGCATTGCGCAGCTGCCCCATGAATTAGTTAAGTTCTTTTTCAAACACATCCTGCAGAAGCAAATAAGATCGGCACTCCAGCTGCTTTGAGTAGCCTAATGCAAAATGTATTCAAAATACTATTTTTCCTAAAACAGATCATTAAGAACTCCAAAACACCTGAAAGTGGATTCAAGGCACTGTATACAGTGTTACCACCACTGAAATCACCATTTAATTACATATGCTTCAACAGTTAAAATATATCATAAATAAATAAATACATTATTATTATTATTATTATTATTATCATTATTATTATTATTATTATTATTATTATTATTATTATTATTATTATTATTGTTAATAATAATAATAATAATAATAACAATATGTGTAATTTATATAGCTCCTTACTCATAACCAGTGTCGCTTTACAATTACAATGTTTCAGCAAAACATGGAACATGCGGTAGACTAGATTTGAGAAAAAATATGATTTATAGTTTACAAAGAAATATTAAATTTCACATCAAAACATGATTTCACTGCTTATGCTAAGCTTAATTTACACAAGTTTCTAATTTACAAGATTGAATTATATAAAGTGAGCATGATCAATTCATGTAGTATTAATGTAAACCCATTACATTATGAAATCTTGTGGGGATGTTGGCACTGACAGGTGCTATAACTATAGTATTTAAATTAACATGATTCAAAGGTGTGTGATAGAATAGCACAGTGTTTTAATAAATTCAATGCTAATGAATATTAGGTGCTATTATTAATGAATATTATCCTGGTGTCTAATATTTTTTGAGAACAGTTTCATATTGAAATACAATGAATCTGCACATTTTAACAGTTCAAATGGAGAAGTTATTAATGTTTTGTCACAGTAATGATTCTGTGTCTCATTGCCAAAAATGAAAACCTCTTAACTCTGAAAGTCAATTAAACAATGTTTGAAGGAGAATCTATAATAAATGCATCATCAGATGACTAAAGGGAACGCTGGATGATCCGTCACATCAGTTTTAGCCTGACATTTTTGCTTTTGCGTCACACATTTGTACAACAGTTTTGATGAATCAGACATTGATTGATTCATAAATCAGTTATCTTGCTGGATAAAACCTATACCTATATTATATATGTATATATTTATGTATGTATAAAATGTAAATGGAAGCTTTTTGCTTCATGTTTTTTTAAACTTTTCTGTAGACTGTCGTTTGAGTCAAACTTATTTGCATTTGAAGAACACAAAGTGCATTTGCCTTTTAAATAAACTAAATAACCATTTAGTGATACACCAAGTGGACAGCTCAGAGTTTAAAGGGTCAAAGAAATGACTTTCTGATCTATGTCGAAGAAGATAAGAAATTCTGATTTCAAGTATCAAACAGATTTCAAGTATTTAAAAAAAATCTCATTTTACAGTACACTATGATTGATTTAATATCACTTGTAAATTGTCATCATTTAAAAAGACAATACCTTTTATAGATTAAAAACACAACCTATCAAATGTTCCTATAATGTATATATTTTTTGCGCAGGGATATGCACTTTCTCATTGCAGTCGATTCTGACCCATCAGCAAGGTAAGAATACAGTATAGTAGAACACAGAAACACACACACACACACACACACACACACACACACACACACACAATGTCTGAGACCACATTGAAAATCTGGATTCACACGACTGTGTGTGTGTGTGTGTGTGTGTGTGTGTGTGTGTGCGCGTGCGTGCGTGCGTGCGTGTGCGTGTGTCTGTGTCTGTGTGTACGTAAACAAACTATTAATGAAAATAAAATTTTGTGTAAGATAAATGAATGAATAAATATGTTCTCTTCTCCCCTCCAGTCGATGTGGCCTTAGGAGGAATAGCAGTACAATCTTCTTTACACTAACAATTATCCTGCTTACTTTGCTATCGACGACAACAGAGCATCTAACATGAATTTCAAGTCGTGTGATTACGGCTGCTCCTAAGGCCATACAGACTTCATATGAATCCATAATGAACTTTTTCACACTATCTGTTGTTACCCAGATGAGGATGGGTTCCCTTCTGAGTCGGGTTCCTCTCAAGGTTTCTTCCTCTTAAAACATCTTAGGGAGTTTTTCCTTGCCACCGTCGCCACTCAGTGGCTCGCTCAGTTGGGATAAATTCGCACCTTTAATATCTGTATACCATGTTGATATTTCTGTAAAGCTGCTTTGAGACGATGTCTATTGTAAAAAGCGCTATACAAATAAAATTGAATTGAATTGAACTTATGTTTATAGCCAAACTGCTCCACTGTGTGTAAGGGGCAGGGGAAACTGGTACAAGCTGTTCAAAAGGTTTAGTTTAATTTAAGTTTGTCATTATATGCTGTACCTGCGCGCTTGCAGTGTAAATTCTGTCGGAAGTGACATGTTAGTAACTAGGCTGCGTTGCTGGTCACGCGCGGTGTAGACGCGCTGATACAGAGTGTAGCGCGAGTAAGATCTGTAATGTCTAATTCAAACATTATGATCAAAAGTAAAATAATGTCTAAAGACACCGAGGAACAGAAACCACAAGGTGCAGTGAAAGTGAGTTTTTATTATTCATTTAGGACTATATATATATATATATATATATATATATATATATATATATATATATAAATATATATATATATATATAAATATATATATATATATAGTATTTATGCATTTTTTTTTTTTATAGATGCACAAAAAGCACCGAATTAAACTATAGTCCTAAATTAATAATATATATTCTGGTGTGTGTGTGTGTGTGTGTGTGTGTGTGTGTGTGTGTGTGTGTGTGTGTGTGTGTTGGGTTCTTTTCTGTTTTGTACAAACAGTTGTGTAAAGTTTTACTGTGAAGTTTATATTTGTTACACTCAGTTTGTGGACTTTATATTAAATAAACAAAAACAAATGGTACTGAAAGTTCGCTCCACCCCATACGATTAATCAAAAAAAAAACAATTGCCCAACTAATAGTAATAATAATAATAATAATAATAATAATAATAATAATAATAATAATAATAATGCTGTTAAACAGTTCAGAAGCTCCGTCTATTGTCCTTGATACGTGAAAACTAGACAATGCACAGTAATAACACTGATGAGCTGCGTTATTATTATTATTATTATTATTATTATTATTATTATTATTATTATTATTATTATTAATAATAAGCTCATAGCAACACTGATGAAATACACATACAGTACAAAAAAACCACACACACAAATAGAGAATGTGTTTAGCATTTTGTTTTTACATCTGCACATAATTTAGTCTGCACATAGTTTAGCAGCTGTTTTAGAATTAAAAATGTCAGGTATAAGTCTACATAATGAGTCTTTATTGGTCACATATGCAGTAGCGCACAGTGAAATTGTTTTCTTCACATACCCCGACATGTCAGGAAGCTGGGGTCAGAGCACAGGGTCATGATATGGTGACCTGACCTTCTGATCAGTAAACCAGAGCCTTAACCACTAAGCCACCTCTGCCCCAGTGGTGAGAGAAACATGAATGTTCATAGCATCTATTACTTCTTACCCCACTATTTGCCAAATAATACAAATATAGACTTCTAAACACCGCTATTAAAAGCTTAATAAGAGAATACTGCAATTTTTGGGAAATTGCCGTTCCCGAGTTTGGCCACACGAGGGCAGTCATGTTCCATCCAGCACAACACACGCCGCCTAAAACAGAAGGTAGGTTGTAGGTATTTTACTATTACTACTACTACTTCTAATAATGACCTCAATCGAAGTAATTAAATACGTAATGAAAATTGTTGTCTATATAGCTGACCTCATTTTTCTACACAGTGAGTTAAAGGCGCACAACTATCAGAATCCCAGTTCATAATTGTGTTTGATTGGCCAAGTAGAATAAAGTGTGCGAGGAGTCCGACTCTTTTTGAGCTTATTGGACATTACGCATTGCTGTAATTATCTCATTGGCACTACTTAATTGCTCATAGTTTATTTGACGAATGCAACTGCTGCGACATATTTTGCCAATCTTAAGCTCAGCCGTCATTCTGGAGGCGCAGTTTTGGTTGATGCATGACATTTAGGTTCAAACACAGTGTGTACATCGACTGTAACACAGATAGTGAAAATGGAAATGTGAAAAGAGAAGGCCAGTGATTAGAGAGAGAGGGAGAATGGGGAAGAAGAAGACGTTAGCAGGTGAAAAGCAGTGCCTAGTGTTTGTTTTAGAAAAAGAGAGCTATTGTGTGACCGTTGGCGTTAGGCCCGCCTCCTCGCCTGTTCTCAACTAGGTCCTGTCGAGTGTGGATAAATAGGTGGGCGCTGCGCGAGAAGTTTTCGTGAGATTACAAAACGTGAGCTCCTTTTTAAGAGAAGGGAACTGGGAGGCCTTGGGGCTGTCGATATATCCCTAAAAACTAAAATAGCAGTGTGCAAAATCATCGCGAGTGGTATTGCCAGGCAAACCGAATGGATAGGGAACATCTCTAACTGGAAATCTAAAAAAGGTCCATCGAGAAAAGGAATTCCGTATTATAAACTGATGTTTTCCGACTTCACTAACAAATTTAAAGATCTAAACATCGATTGGGTGAAAGACTCGAGCAAAGAAATATATCTTTTAATTGTTGATCGAGTTTATTGTAACCCTGTGGCTTTCAGAAATTTGGAGGAAGACCAAAACAAAGAATGTCTCCAAAATTTACAGAATAAAATCCTATCTGAACACCTGAGAGATACAACTTGGTTAGTCGCTGTAAGAAGGCTCCCAGTAAGAGCGGTTGTAAAATGGAGCTGTTTTGTAAAAACCAGTAAATGCCCGATGCCTAATTGTAATGAAGAGGAAACACTCGAACATTTCCTGTTAGTGTTATCGCTCTAAAGAAACATGGGCTAAATTAAAAATCATTGGTCTCAATATAGAAATAAATATGAACTCAATTTTCTATGGCATTTTTAAAGAAAATTGTAGCAAGACTCAGCATGACTTCATTTGGTTCATAATATGTTTGACTAAATCTAAACTCTGGAAAACAAGGTCCAAAATGACTATAAATCAAACGTTTATATCCAGTGATGTTGTATTCAAGGACATTCAAAAAGAGCTAAGAAGACTAAAAAGCAGCACATCTTGGTTTAAAGACTCCAGTGTGGGACTCTATTTGCGTGTAATTGTACTTTGACTATGTAAGTTTTTTTTTCTCTCCCTTTCTTTCTGAATATGACTTGTGTAAGATTGTGAATTTTGTATAATTTCAATAAAACTCATTAAAAAAAAAAAAAAAGCAAGGGTGGTAAAGGACTCGGCAAAGGAGGCGCTAAGCGGCACCGCAAGGTGCTTCGCGATAACATCCAGGGAATCACCTAGCCGGCTATTCGCCGTCTGGCTCGCCGTGGTGGTGTAAAGCGTATTTCTGGTCTGATCTATGAAGAGACTCGCGGTGTGCTGAAAGTGTTCCTGGAGAACGTGATCCGCGACGCCGTCACCTACACCGAGCATGCCAAGAGAAAGACCGTGACCGCCATGGATGTGGTGTACGCCCTGAAACGCCAGGGACGCACCCTGTACGGCTTCGGCGGTTAAACGCTCTAACACCGAACGACGCGAACACAACGGCTCTTTTAAGAGCCACCCACATGTCTAGAAAAAGAGCTGTTCCGTGGGGGGAGGCTTTTTCTTTCGTGAAGCATAAAGCATCAAACGCTGTACAGCAGTAGCATAAGTGGTAGATCTATTTGTATTTTTTTGTAATAATTCTCTCTCTCTCTTTTTATATATATATATATATATATATATATATATATATATATATATATATATATATATATATATATATATAACTCCGTATATATTAAATATTGTATTATATATAATATCGTACAGTATACAATATTAGATACATATATATTAAATATTGTAACTTGTTTGATTAAAACAATTTAGAAGATGATTTTAGTAGAAACTTCTATATTTCTCTTTCTCATACGCACGCATGCATGCATATAAGATAGAGAGAAGTGGGGGAAGTCAAAAGTTTTTTCTGTTTTTTCAAGCATAAGGTATCAAACGCTCTACACAAGTAGAAAAAGTGATAGATAAGAACTATCTGTGTACATAAAAAGAGAATTTATTTTTGTTTTTTTGCACACTTTATTTTTTTTTATACATTTATATGCACAGTATTAAATATTATAACGTGTTTAAAATGAGTTACAAGACGGTTTTAGTAGAAACTTACTTCCGCGTTTCTTTCTCTTTCTCTCTCTCTCTCTCTCTCTCTCTCTATATATATATATATGTATGTGTGTGTGTGTGTGTGTGTGTGTATAATTTTTTTCAAGCCAATTGTTTTTTCATAGTGCACGTTGCACTGAAAGTACAACGGCGGGAAGGGAAACAAAGCGTAGCGGAGGAGGGAGGAGCAGTAGGAGGCGCCATGCAGGAGGAGGTATCGAATTTTGACCAATCAAAAAAAGGTGTCTTGTGTGGACGTCATTAGCATGTGGGTCTGTAAATAGAGCGGGCTCGAGGCGGGCGTTAGTCATTTTCTGTTCGTTTATTCGAGAAGCAGCATTATGCCCGATCCAGCCAAGACCGCGCCCAAGAAGGGATCAAAGAAAGCCGTGACCAAGACGGCCGGCAAAGGAGGCAAGAAGCGCAGAAAGTCCCGGAAGGAGAGCTACGCCATCTACGTGTACAAGGTCCTGAAACAGGTGCACCCTGACACCGGCATCTCATCCAAGGCCATGGGCATCATGAACTCCTTCGTGAATGATATTTTTGAGCGCATCGCCGGTGAGTCTTCTCGTCTGGCTCACTACAACAAGCGCTCCACCATCACCTCCAGGGAGATCCAGACTGCCGTGCGCCTGTTGCTTCCCGGCGAGCTGGCCAAGCACGCCGTGTCCGAGGGCACAAAGGCCGTCACCAAGTACACCAGCTCCAAGTAAAGCGCGTTACCGCCGTCTTCATCAACCCAACGGCTCTTTTAAGAGCCACCCACTTTTCATACAAAGAGCAATCAATTTTCTTTCGCTTTCTCTCTTGCTGTGTGTGTGTGTGAGTGAGAGAGAGGGGGGGCACTTCTGAAGTGCTGCTCTCCCACGAATGTTCAGGCTTTTGGGTAATTCTAGCAGTCTGATAAATGCAGAGATGAGTACAACTCAACAGGGTTGTAGCACGGTTTCTCGGGCTTGTATAATCTGAGCAATGCAAAATGGGGCTTTAGCAGCACAAAGTTATTCATATTAAGACTAGCAACAGGAAGTAACTGAAAATGGTATTCTAGTAACACGTAGAAATTCAAACTAAGGTTCTAGAAGCACGTAAAAGTTCTAAATACTGTTGTAGTAACATGTAGTCATTCAAAACAGTGTTCCAGCAGCACAAAGTCATTCAAAAGAATGCTCTAGCAGCATGGAATACAACACACACACACACAAGGCAATAGCGGAGTTGGGATAAAGGGCATTAGGTTGACTGTGTTTTGTTAGGGTCAGGGAGGAATCCGACCGAGCTAAAGAGGAGGAGGCCGGATGGGCTGGCTGGCGCTAACTAGGCGTGCCTGTTTGGCCCGGGACTACAAGAGCGGAGCGCTGCGTACGAGTGGCGAAGCCCTGACACTGGCAAAGACAGAACGAGTCTTCTGACCTACACCTATAATCACATTTTCTTGTTGGACATGCTTTCTCCCCTACAACTAACAATGTCTTACTCTTGTCTTTGCTGCTCTGTTCAGCTCTTCCTACTTTCCTACTGACTGTTTCCCACCCACCTAGTCAACTTTTATTCAACATTTGTTCTTTTCATCTAGACTTTAAATTTATTTACTCTTCACCATCTATTCATATGCTTTCAGTTTGAATGAAAGTGAGCAAGTGATTTCTAGCATGCTAGCCGTGTTAATGAATGATAGCGAAAGTTTGCTCCAGTCGAAGAATAGCTTGTTTCTCTATGAATGGGACTGTTGTGTAAACTTCTCCTTTGAAACTGCTTTATCCTCTTTACTCTGAAGCTAAAATTTTTAGCACGGTTTCTCGGGCTTGTATAATCTGACGTGATAAAAAAAAGCTGGGTGATAATCTGGTCTTTTCTCTGGAACTGAACATTTAAAACATTGAGCAGCTCTATGTCATCCAGGAAAGCCAGGTCAGAAAACCATTTCTTATCCATGGGCTCTTGAATACTACCAATCCTGCTTTCTTGAAAAGCTCCGATCTCATCACGCAGATCAAAAAATCTCCTGAGAACTTTTCCTCTGCTCAGCCATCTAACCTCCTGGTGGTACATCACCATATTGTGCATCCATCTCATCCAACAGTACCTTGAACTGCAGGTGAGAGAGCGCCTTGGAGCGTATATCATTCACAATTTTGACGGCATCACGTCCACAAGCCCGATGGATTGGGCACATAGCTGTTCTTGATGTAAAATACAGGAAATCTGATAGCTGGCCCGTGTGGCACTTTCTTGAGCTGATGAAGGACATAGCAGCGCGCTCTGCTCAGATCGAAGTTTAGCAAGCAGCTCGTTAGCCTTCTGTTTTCATGCCTCGCCGCTGTCCTTTGAGAAAGCTGAAGAACGTTTTGTTTCATAATGACGGATTTTGTACTCTTTCAAAACAGCAACTGACTGCTTGCAAACTAGACACAGTGCCTTTGAATTGATTTCAGTAAATAAAAAGTCAGCTTGCCAAATCTTTTAAAATTTCCTCTTGTCTGTGTGCCAGTGCCTGGATGTCTCCATTTTTACCTGTTTGTTGACTGTCGCAATGTATGCTGGCCTTGAAGTATGCATGTACATTAAATAAAATTCTAATTCTTATTCTCTACATTTAATTTCAATTTACATTTTTTGCAGCTCAAAATTAAAATTAATAAAAAAAAATTAAATTAGAAATGAAGATCAGCATCAATCAAATTTCTTCCTCCCCCCCTTCTCACATATGGCATGGCAGGCCAAATCAACGTCTCTGTTCTAACTGTTGTAGTAGCACGTGGTCATTTGAACTAATGTCACAGTAGCACGTTGTCATTCGAACTAAGGTTCAAGAAGCGCATAATAATTCTAAATACTGTTGTAGTAGCACCTAGTCATTCGAACTAATGTGACATTAGCACAAAGTCATTCAAAAGAATGTTCTAGCAGCATGGAATACAACACACACACACAAGGCTATAGCGGAGCCTATAGTCAGGCGCGCTGTGCTTTACACGGCCCCCAACGCGCTCTGCTTCCGATACTACACACACCACTCGACAGCTGCAAAGACATCAGGCTCGTTCACAAGGCTCCTCTTTAACTCGGCCCAGAACACATACGACGGCAGTGCCTGCTTTTCGCCGGTTTTTACACACCACATCGCACCAAATGCGCAGCCCGCCGGCTTGAGTACAACGCGCGCCGCGCCTTTCATGTCCGCTGCACGAGACTGTTGCTGTCTAGTCGGCCAGGCCGGGCCACTGGAGAAACGAGAAAGCCCATCCTCGCTCAGCGTGTGCTTCAACGTTTTGAATCTCGTTTTGCGAGTGGGATTTTCACCGAGAAATGCTATGAGAAAACACATCTGAGCGCGCGCCGCGTCCGTGCATTCATTCAGCGGCGCGCGAGTTGAATCTACAACGCTCTCATATCTGTTTTTAAGACCAGCCCCCGGCCACGGGGAGGGAGGATCATCCTGCGTTACATACTAACGTACAGTGTACAACTCGTGTATTCTACGTAGTTCCAAGAGAGATGGCAGAAGTCGCACCCGCTCCCGCCGCCGCGCCGGCCAAAGCGCCCAAGAAGAAAGCAGCTCCGAGAGCAAAAAAAGCCGGCCCTAGCGTCGGCGAGCTGATCGTCAAAGCCGTTTCCTCGTCTAAGGAGAGGAGCGGCGTGTCTCTCGCTGCTCTGAAGAAAGCGCTGGCTGCCGGCGGATACGATGTGGAGAAGAACAACTCCCGCGTCAAGATCGCCGTTAAGGGTCTCGTGACTAAAGGCACTCTGGTGCAGACCAAAGGGACCGGCGCGTCTGGCTCTTTCAAGCTGAACAAGAAGCAGACCGAAGACAAGAAGCCCGTGAAGAAAGCCGCGCCCAAAGCGAAAAAGCCCGCCGCGGCTAAGAAGCCCAAGAAGGTAGCGGCCAAGAAACCCGCCGCCGCGGCCAAGAAGTCTCCTAAGAAGGCGAAGAAGCCCACAGCCGCCGCAAAGAAAGCCACCAAGAGCCCGAAGAAGGCGAAAAAGCCCGCGACCCCTAAAAAGGCAGCCAAGAGCCCCAAGAAAGCGAAAGCTGTCAAGCCCAAGACCGCAAAGCCTAAAGCGAAGAAGGCAGCACCCAAAAAGAAGTAAAGACGTTTGTTTCTTTCATGCTTTTGTTCCTTAAACGGCTCTTTTAAGAGCCACCCATATTTTCCTTTAAAGAGCGACAATTCATTTTCAGTCAAGCTTTATGGAATCAAAGCAATACACGTTAGAAACATTCAATAGTATGGATACACATATCTGCTACATATGTACACATAACCACACGCTCATACTGATTTTAGTACAGTAGGATAGAATCCTGATCTTGATTCCTAAACGTCATTCCTGATCTCCAAAACGATCACAGAATATGTAGGATAACATATTGATACATAATAAATCAATGTTAATGATAAGAATAAATAAATTCAGTATATAGTTGTTACTTCGTGCTTTTGTATGAATATTCCCTTCTGTCTGTTTTCATTCGCGCGCTCGCTCTCTCTCTCACCCACACACGCACAAACAGGGGTGGGAGGGGTGACGCTGGAATTCGACGGCCTGTTTTTGATTGGCTAATGCGCCACTGCGTTCTTAGCGAATAAGAGAGTGGCCGTTTTGTCTATATCACGGAGAGCTCGGGGTGTAACGTTCATTTCGCAGTTGTTGTTAGAAGAGATCTGAGCATCAAGATGAGTGGCAGAGGAAAAACTGGCGGAAAAGCTAGAGCTAAGGCCAAGACTCGTTCATCCAGGGCTGGACTTCAGTTCCCCGTGGGACGTGTGCACAGGCTTCTGCGTAAAGGCAACTATGCCGAGCGCGTCGGTGCCGGCGCTCCGGTCTACCTGGCCGCAGTGTTAGAGTATCTGACCGCTGAGATCCTGGAGTTGGCCGGTAACGCCGCCCGTGATAATAAGAAGACCCGTATCATTCCCCGCCACTTACAGCTCGCCGTGCGTAACGACGAGGAGCTGAACAAACTGCTCGGCGGAGTGACCATCGCTCAGGGTGGTGTGCTACCGAACATTCAGGCTGTGCTTCTGCCTAAAAAGACCGAGAAGGCCGTTAAGACCAAGTAAACTCGTCCACCGCTGCTTTGTCAGTACCCAAAGGCTCTTTTAAGAGCCACCATCTCTGCGTCAAAAGTGCAGTTTTTACACCCGTTTTTCTACTGAAAGTGTGCGCTAGAAAGTCAGCACGTTTATTATTAATAATAATAATAATAGTGGTAGTTAGCCTGTTGCTTAAATGAAATCTAAAGGGTGAAAGTGCACTTCTAAGACAGCATATTTATAAATAAAAAAGGACTTGATAATTTTGTAGTCATGATTTGATACCATATTTAAGTAATGACTATAAGAACTATAATAGCAGTTAGCGTGCTGGTTAAATGAAGTCTGAGGAGTGAAAATGGTTTGTGACGGCGTTGTGTGTGTTCCTAATGAACAAAGCAGAGAGCGCGCCAATAGAATAGTGGCGGGCGTCTTGTGTTTCGAACGGAGGCAGAGAAGACGGTCCAATAGTCAACAGGTGACGTAAAACGTTCTATCGAATAGCAGACGAGCGCGTTCGAGACGCCCAATCAGCGCAGGGCGGCGTTATGGCTTAAAAAGGCCGCGTTCGAGCGCGCCGTTTATTCTGTTTTTCTATCCGCGAAGTGCAGAGTTTGACGCTATGGCAAGAACCAAGCAGACCGCCCGTAAGTCCACCGGTGGCAAGGCGCCAAGGAAGCAGCTCGCCACTAAGGCTGCCCGCAAGAGCGCGCCGGCTACCGGCGGCGTGAAGAAGCCTCACCGTTACAGGCCCGGCACCGTGGCTCTGAGGGAGATCCGCCGTTATCAGAAGTCTACTGAGCTGCTCATCCGCAAGCTGCCCTTCCAGCGCCTGGTGAGAGAAATCGCTCAGGACTTCAAGACCGACTTGCGTTTCCAGAGCTCGGCCGTCATGGCCCTGCAGGAGGCGAGCGAGGCATACCTGGTCGGTCTGTTCGAGGACACCAATCTGTGCGCTATCCACGCCAAGAGAGTGACCATCATGCCCAAGGATATTCAGCTGGCCCGCCGTATTCGCGGAGAACGCGCTTAAACCACAACTCCGTCTAATAAACACAAAGGCTCTTTTAAGAGCCACTTCACCGTCTCAGAAAACAGCAAATTTTCTTTCTTGGGCAGTTTAAGTACTAGAACGTGGTACAGAGAGAAGGAACAGTAATAATAATGTTTGCATATATGTATGTGAGTGTAAATGAAGTGCACGGCTTTCTATTTTTATCAACATTAGAAAGGTTGGTTATTTATTTTGCATTTTCATGATAAATATAGTCCTATGAGTATTACGTAATGTTTGTTTTCATAGATGAGCCGTTAATTGTGGTTATGTCCGAACAATACAATGCACAGTAATGAGCTGTGTCTGTAAAATAGCTCAAACCTACCTTCTGTTCCGGGCGGCGTTGTGCTGGATGGAGCTTGACTGCCTCCGTGTGTCCCAACTCGGGAACGGCAATTTTCTAGAAGCGGATTTCTGGGCAAGAGCTATTACATCATACATACATTTCATCCATCATCCCTTTTGTCCCGTCAATGATAATTGTTTTTGTAATTTAATAATTGTAGACATGACCTTATCATTGAAATCTTCTTCCCTACTTGTGGATATTCTCTCTCTCTCTCTCTCTCTAGATATATATAGATATAGATATATAGATGTTTGTGTGTGTGTGTGTGTGTGTGTGTGTGCACTGTGTTAAATATCATTTAATGTGTTTGTTTAAACCGAGTTAGAAGACGGTTTTAGTAATATTTCTATATTTATTATATATAATACTTCTATATTTCTCTCTCTCTCATACACACTATATATACACAGTATCTCACAAAAGTGAGTACACCCCTTGCATTTTTGGAAATATTTGATTATATCTTTTCATGTGACAACACTGAAGAAATGACACTTTGCTACAGTGTAAAGTAGTGAGTGTACAGCTTGTGAGCTCTTTGAATAACTGTTCTTTTATTACTGTGACACTGTCTAAATGTACATTTTGGACTCTCAAGAAGATGGCACCCATTCACGTGCATTCTATTGACTCACAGAACTTGAATTTCCTTTGAAAATTCTTTGTGTTCAGATGAAGAAAGAAAGTTACATAAGAACTTTCTTTTTTGGTTGAAATATTCCTTTGATGAAGTTGTCCTGTTGCAGTAATACATAAAGAATGATACGAACTGGCGTTATTTTGGACATATTGAATTAAGGTTTGTTGTGGTTCCTAGTTATGATTATAGCACATTTTTAATCACAATGTCTGAATGTGCCAAGGACCACCTTTCAGGGATTTCGTCATTGCACGTCGTAATTGGTGTATTTTGTATTTTTAATCTAGTTTTTAGCGTTGCTGGGGTTTTTTTTTCTAGTCATCCAGCAGTATTGAAGGCCATCTCAGTGCCAGGGCCTCCAGCCGTATCTACTGGCATTAGGAAGGATCAAGGGCAGGATTGACAAATTCTACGTGGTAGTGGATAAGCACCTCATCCCTTGCACAGGAACCAGCTCCTTGAGTGCTATAGATGAACTCTTCAAAGTCCACTATGTGTTCAACCTGTCATATGAGGAAGCCCTTGTTAACATCTTTACCTTCCTGCAGACTACGATCTACAACATTGATGTTGGCCTTACCAGTGAGTCTCCCAGAGTAAAGGAATTGCATTAAAAGCTTTTGAACTAGGTTATATGTTAGTACATTTACATTTATTCTCTTAGCAGATGCTTTTATCCAAAGCGACTTACAAATGAGATGCATGCAAAGTCACAAGAGTCACGTACAGTTTCTATCCTTCGTTAAAGTTTAAGTTATGTGCGCAGCGTGGCTGTAGCCGACAGTATGTGACTTGGGTGAACTTGTAAAAGCCCGGAGTTTGAAGTTCTACATGCCTTTTGATCTACCATGTCCAAATGGGTCAGATGAATATATTCACTATGAGGTGAATATATTGCACCTCAATTCATGCTGGTTTGTTACATCTAAGATACTGTGTTGAAAATAAAAGTTCAACCTTATACAGCAATTGATGTGTTAGCTGTTCTTTTATTGACGAGTACACACATTTTAAAGGTCTGCATTTTTAGGCAGACAGGGTGTAGATCACATTTAATTACACTAGTGTTGAAAATAACTCATTAGGTTGAGCTTTTGACACATTTAGTGTAGATTCAACACTTTCTTAGTGTAAATGGAGCCTGTGAGGAGTAAAAAAACTACACCAATTGTGCTAACAGTGTTGAACAAGCACTGTAAGTGTTCACTATGAGAGTGTAGGAAAAAAAAACAATACTGAAAGTGTAAATTGAACTCTATTTAGTGTGGACCTATATAAACTCTTGATAAGTGTTAATTTTAACACTGTGAGTGTAAAAATAACACTAAGATTTGCTGTGTACAATCAGAAATGATTGGGGAAAGGGTAAAGGTAGAGGGGTAGCAACTTTTGTAAGAAATGATGTGAGATATAATCAATAAAGGGAAAGAACACGAATCTGTGGTAGTCAAAATACGGACAGGAAAAGACAGTATAACGATATTCAACCTTTACAATCCCCGTAATAGACAGAGCACCGATACACCAAATGCAGTATGTGGGTTGACGTGAGGGAAATTAGTACGGTGTGGGGATTTTAACACACACACACACACACACACACACACACACACACACACACACACACACACACACACACACACACACACACACAGCACAATACAGGGAGTAAGAATACAGATATAAATGAATCAGTGATCGAGGAATTTATAGACGATAAAAATTTGGTATGTGTTAATGACGGGAAGGACACGTGGTGTTGTAGTTCACATAATGCAGGAAGCGCTATCGATCTGACAATAACGTCAACTGAAATTGCAGGAATCAACACACGGGAGGGTTTAGACCATTCGACAGTAGGTAGCGAGAACACCAAGGTGGAAGTTAGAGAAAGCCGACCAGCAGATGTTCCAAACATAGAACGAAATGAAACGTGTGGGATTAGCGAATAAGGATATAACAGATGTCGAAGAAACGAACGGAAAAGTGACCACGGCCATTATACGACCAGATGAAGAAACAATGTCAAAAAAGATAGGAAGTAAACGAAGAAAGAGCGTGCCACGGTGGGATGAGAGCTGTACTGTAGCAATTAAAAAGAGAAATAAAGCTTTTAGGAAACTTGAAGCTCACCGTACACAGGAAACTTTGACAAACTATAAAATGGCGCAAACAGTAGGTAAGAAAACAATCAGATCAGCAAAACGTGTATATTGGAGACAATTCTGCAATAAAATTGGAAGAGAAACCCAGCTATCGGACATATGGAGAACAATTAGGAAAATGAGTGGAATAAGAAACAGTGTAGAAATACCAGTGTTAAATAGCAACAATAAAAATGCAATTAGCAATGCAGAAAAAAAACAACTTTTGGTAAAAACTTTTGTGAAGCTCCACAGTACTGAAAACCTATCCTCAATAGCCAAGCAGTGTAGAGATCAGACACTTGCCCAAAATCCTGGAATAGTAGAAAGAAGGACTTGCCATTTACTCTATTTGAGTTCAAAAGAGTTATATCAAACGCACGGCAAATGACATCAGGGAAATACAGTACATGCTATAGCATGTTAGGCCACATGAGAGACATCACGCTTGATGTATTATTAAGACTGTTCAATATGGTATGGAATACAGGAAAAATCCCACTAACACAGAAACGGTTCTAATACTCAAACCCGGCAAATACAGTCAGATCCGTCAAGTTACAGATCCACAGTGTTAATGTCACAGGGAAAACTACGGAGAGGATGATAACAGATAGATTAGATCACTATATAGAAAGTAAAGTTCTTCTCTCACCGTATCAGTCAGGATTTTGTAAAGGGAGGGGGAGAATGGTAGAATCCATTTTGCGTATGAGAAAGAGAAATATAGAAGTTTCTACTAAAATCATCTTCTAAATTGTTTTAATCAAACAAGTTACAATATTTAATATATATGTATCTAATATTGTATACTGTACAATATTATATATAATACAATATTTAATATATACGGAGTTATATATATATATATATATATATATATATATATATATATATATATATATATATATATATATATATATATATATAATATAAATAAATAAAAGAGAGAGAATTATTACAAAAAAATACAAATAGATCTACCACTTATGCTACTTCTGTACATATTGATATCTTATGCTTCATGAAAGAAAAAGCCTCCCCCCCCACACGGAACAGCTCTTTTTCTAGACATGTGGGTGGCTCTTAAAAGAGCCGTTGTGTTCGCGTCGTTCGGTGTTAGAGCGTTTAACCGCCGAAGCCGTACAGGGTGCGTCCCTGGCGTTTCAGGGCGTACACCACATCCATGGCGGTCACGGTCTTTCTCTTGGCATGCTCGGTGTAGGTGACGGCGTCGCGGATCACGTTCTCCAGGAACACTTTCAGCACACCGCGAGTCTCTTCATAGATCAGACCAGAAATACGCTTTACACCACCACGGCGAGCCAGACGGCGAATAGCCGGCTAGGTGATTCCCTGGATGTTATCGCGAAGCACCTTGCGGTGGCGCTTAGCGCCTCCTTTGCCAAGTCCTTTACCACCCTTGCTTTTTTTTTTTTCTTTTTTTTTTTCTTCATGTATTTTATTGAATTTATGCAGAATTTACAATTTTAAAAAGTCATATTCAGAAAGAGAAAAAAAAAATATTTACATAGTCAAGGTACAATTACACGCAAATATTGTCCCACACTGAAGAGTCTTTAAACCAAGATGTGCTGCTTTTTAGTCTTCTTAGCTCTTTTTGAATGTCCTTGAATACAACATCACTGGATATAAACGTTTGATTTATAGTCATTCTGGACCTTGTTTTCCAGAGTTTAGATTTAGTCAAACATATTATGAACCAAATGAAGTCATGCTGAGTCTTGCTACAATTTTCTTTAAAAATGCCATAGAAAATTGAGTTCATATTTATTTCTATATTGAGACCAATGATTTTTAATTTAGCCCATGTTTCTTTAGCGCGATAACACTCTAACAGGAAATGTTCGAGTGTTTCCTCTTCATTACAATTAGGCATCGGGCATTTACTGGTTTTTACAAAACAGCTCCATTTTACAACCGCTCTTACTGGGAGCCTTCTTACAGCGACTAACCAAGTTGTATCTCTCAGGTGTTCAGATAGGATTTTATTCTGTAAATTTTGGAGACATTCTTTGTTTTGGTCTTCCTCCAAATTCCTGAAAGCCACAGGGTTACTATAAACTCGATCAACAATTAAAAGATATATTTCTTTGCTCGAGTCTTTCACCCAATCGATGTTTAGATCTTTAAATTTGTCAGTGAAGTCGGAAAACATCAGTTTATAATACGGAATTCCTTTCCTCGATGGACCTTTTTTAGATTTCCAGTTAGAGATGTTCCCTATCCATTCGGTTTGCCTGGCAATACCACTCGCGATGATTTTGCACACTGCTATTTTAGTTTTTAGGGATATATCGACAGCCCCAAGGCCTCCCAGTTCCCTTCTCTTAAAAAGGAGCTCACGTTTTGTAACCTCACGAGTCGTATCCCATATGAAATTACAGCATATTTTATGAATTCTTTTTACCCAAACTTCTGTTGGAGGTAAGATGCATGATAAAAACAGTATTTTTGATAATAGAAAAGTTTTAATAATATTTATTCTAGTTTTATAACTTAGATTACATGATTTCCATTTATCAATTTCATCTTGTATTATTTCTTCTTTTTTGACCAGTTATGGTCGACACAGCCATTATTATCTATATATATACCTAAAACCTTTAATTGCTGAACTTCTGGGACATCTATGGGAAATTTGTTTTTTTCATTTCCAATCCAGACACATTCCGTTTTAGCTTTATTTAAGGAGGCTCCAGAGACTTGCTCATACTCGTTAAAATATTCAAAGATGATGTCTAGTTCTTGTTTAGATTTCACAAATACAGTTATGTCATCAGCATAAGCAGAGATCACGACTCTGTTCTTTCCTATTTGAAGACCTTTAAGTCTATGATCATCTTGGATTTTTTGTACAAGTGGGTTTATAGATAAAATATACAGGGCTGCACTCAGAGGGCACCCTTGCTTTACACCCCGCATAACTTCAAATGGTTCAGTCAAAGAACCGTTAACATTTACTTCAACCGTCGATTTAACATAAAGGCATTTAATCATGTTTATGAAATTTTCAGGGAATTGATACAGTTTTAAAATCTCCCACAAATAGTCTCTTGAGATGTAGTCAAATGCTTTTCTTTGGTCCAAAGCCACAATGTAAAAACTGTCACCATTTTTATCAAAAACTAGTTCTCTTAATGTGTTCAAGTTGTCCCACATAAATCTTCCCTTTATTGCACATGTTTGTTGTTTAGCTATTATTACATCCAAATAGTCACTCATCCTGTTGATAATGGTCTTTGCAAAAATCTTATAATCGACATTCATTAGGGTGAGATGTCTCCAGTTGTTGATATCACACATTTCACCCTTTTTATACAACAAGGATAAAACGCCTTCATAGAACGAGTCATGCATGTAACCTCTAGCGATCCCATCATTAAAGGCTTGCGTTAATAATTTAGCCAAATCTATGGCGCATGCATGATAAAAATCAGACGGGAGACCATCTTTCCCTGGAGACTTTTTTAAATTTAATTGTTTAATGGCATCAACAACCTCAGCCTCTTTTATTTCCTCACCTAAGCTCTTGGAAGGCGGGTCGACACTATTTTTTACATTCAAAAAGGTTTTTAGAAGTTTATTATCTATTTCAATTGAGTCGTACATGTTTGAACAAAGGATCCGAACAGCATCTCTGACGTCTTTAGGATTTTTCACTATAGTTCCATTATCTGTTTTAATGGCTTCGATATATTGGGCTTCTTTCCTTTTATTAAATAGTGAAATTGCTTTTGTTTGATTTAGAAGTTCATCGGAAATTATTCCTGCTCGGACTTGAATGTTCAGTAAAAACTCATTATTTAAAGTTTCTATCTCTTTTTTCAAATCCTTTAAGTTGTTTTCCTCACTTTCATCTCTTGTATTTTTCAGTTTTAGGTTTATATATTGTGTCATAATTGTATTGTACTTCTCATTTTTTTCTTTATTAAAACATAGACATTTGTATTTAAGAAATTTTTTAATCTGGATCTTAAAAACTTCCCACAAATCACAATAATTGGTAGTGAGGATATCTAAAGTTTTAATCCTATTAATTTCTTCCTTTAATTCTATAATCAATAAAGGACTTTTCAAGATTTGTGTGTTTAATTTCCAATAGTTTCTTCTTTCTTCATTTTTAAGTCTAATGCCGCATATAACTGTCAAGTGGTCCGACTCAACCAAGAGTTTTGTTGTATAAAATTTTGCCTCAAAATTATTATTAATATATATCCTGTCAATTCTAGTTTTACATGTTTTATCAAACCTTGTAAAGTCCACTTTCTCTGGATATAATGTCCTAAATATGTCGGTGAAATGCTGTTCATTCATTATAGATTTAAGGACACCACCTTCTCTCCTAATTTTACATATTTTGGAAGAAATTTTATCATTATCATCTGTGATTGTATTAAAATCACCGCATACAATGGTATAGAGACCGACACACAGGAGCATTTTAAGCTTTTTAAAAAGCCGGATTTTACCAACAGTATCCTGTGCTGTGTATACATTTATTACTCTAATTTTTTTTGTGCAATAAAACACATCTATAAACATTAATCGACCAGGAATTATTTCACGGCTCTTAATTATTTTAAATTTATTGTTATAAAATAAGGTCGCAATACCATCAGCTTTACTTTCACCTATTGAAAAGATTGAAGGACCTTTGATCCATAAACTTTGAGCGTCCTGTACGTCTGCAAAACTGCTTAATCTGGTCTCTTGTATACATAAAATATCAACATGTTCTCCACTCAATATATTTAACTTTTTCACTTGATTAATTTTTGCCTGAATCCCTCTAACATTACATGTGGCAACAGTTAAATTTGAAAAAAAGCATAAAAATTAAGAGAAGGATCTTCTCCGATAGATATTATTGCATGTCCATTAGTCCACATTTTCTCAACATTATCCACATCATTTAACCTTAATTCCTGCAGACATATATCACATTTCTTTTTAAATGATATAGGAATTGAAGTTGAAATCAAAGACATTGTGTCAAAAAAAAGGGAAGAAAAGTAGGCGATATACATCATTCCTTAACCTTTTTTGCATTGTCAACATTTCCAGGAGAATTCCTCTTTCGCCTTTGGCGTTTATATGGATAGTCTAAAGTGTTTTTACCTTTCGCCAGCGTGGGAGTGTCCGCAGTGTCACCTGTGTTGTCGGCGATTGTCTGAGTTGTTCCACTTTCACCAGCTGGATGCGATGACTCCTCTCGGCCCTGTAGGCTTCCTGCAGGTGTAGAAATGATCTGGGTCGCTCCGGTCTCTCCCTCTGAGCACGTAGGCTCCTCTGGGGCTTGTGGACCTCCTTCCGGGGTTGAGCCGATCCGAGTCTCGCCGACTTCTACAGCTGATAGCGCAGGAAACTCCGATGCTTGCCGTCTCTCCACAGACGAAAGACTGGGCGGAGATGCTCCGCTGCTTCCAGCAGGTACTTCCGGTGTCTTCCGTCTCCCTTCCGGGATCAGAGATTCGGCGCTGCTCTCAGAGTCCTCGCTGTCTTCGCTGTCGCTGGTATCGGTGCTGCTTGAGTCACTCCCAGATGTCGAGTCGTCCTCACTTGTGTGTAGTTTATTTTCTTCCCAGTTGTTATCCTCTTTATCGTTTGTTTTGGTCTCTGTGTTATGTGCGTTTTGTGTTGCATTCTGGTCAATGTCTTTTTGATTTTTCGGCAGTCTTAGTTTATAGCTGTAAGAATTTGGGCATTGAAAATATATATGCCCAGTTTCATTACATAAATTACATACTTGTGTATTTCTACAACTCTTTCCTTTGTGGCCAAAGCTTCCACATTTCCAGCACTTTGTTTTCTCACAGTCCTTTGCCTGATGGTCGGAATCGTTACATATAAAACATCGCTTTGTTTGGCCGGGGTATGTAATCGTTCCATTGTATGGTCCCATGGAAATGGAATTTGGTATCTGGAATATACTTCCGTCGGGGTTTTTCTTGAGTTTTATTTTATATCTCCTGACTCCATACCATATCCCGAACTGGTCCAGTGGCTTGTCAACAGGGTTCAGTATCTCACCAAACCTTAAGAGGTATTGTTCTACATCCGAGTCAGCGATTCTCCCAGTCCAAAACTTTACTACAATGCTCTTTACGTCTTGGGGAGCTGATGTAGTCATCTCCCAGTTTTTCCAGAATTCACTTCCTGTATTATTATTAAAAATTTGAGAAAATGTTTGAAGTGCCTGTTCTTTGGTAAAACATATTTCATACTCTTTTCTGTTAGGCATTGCAATAAAAGAGTATACATCTGCAGTCGATATCCATTGACTACTTAAAAGGTTTACTCCGACTTCAGACCTGTCTGGCGCTTCTCCTTCTCCACTGTAACGTAGTCTGACCCAGTGCCTCCCCGCCGACGGCGAGGAGGCCACACGGGGTGACATACCGAACCCCGGGTGGCGATAATTATCACCTCGTTAAAGGTGTTTTTGTTGTTGATGTTGTTGTCGTTAAAGTCTTTAGTTTCAAATTACGAACGAGGGTACCACTTGCAAAAAGAGAGTATTAATTACCACCCTTGCCTCTGCCAGACATATCGCTGCTCTCGAAGTCAAACCACTCAATAAAAGTTCGCGCGCAGCGCCCACCTATTTATCCACACTCGACAGGACCTAGTTGAGAACAGGCGAGGAGGCGGGCCTAACGCCAACGGTCACACAATAGCTCTCTTTTTCGAAAACAATCACTAGGCACTGCTTTTCACCTGCTAACGTCTTCTTCTTCCCCATTTTCTCTCTCTCTCTCTATACACACGCAATTAAGTAGTGGCAATGAGATAATTACAGCAATGTGTAATGTCCAATAAGCTCAAAAAGAGTCGGACTCCTCGCACACTTTATTCTACTTGGCCAATCAAACACAGTTATGAACTGGGATTCTGATAGTTGTGCGCCTTTAACTCACTGTGTAGAAAAATGAGGTCAGCTATATAGACAACAATGTTCATTACGTATTTAATTACTTCGATTGAGGTCATTATTAGAAGTAGTAGTAGTAATAGTAAAATACCTACAACCTACCTTCTGTTTTAGGCCTCGTGTGTTGTGCTGGATGGAACATGACTGCCCTCGTGTGGCCAAACTCGGGAACGGCAATTTCCCAAAAATTGCAGTATTCTCTTATTAAGCTTTTAATTGCGGTGTTTAGAAGTCTATATTTGTATTATTTGGCAAATAGTGGGGTAAGAAGTAATAGATGCTATGAACATTCATGTTTCTCTCACCACTGGGGCAGAGGTGGCTTAGTGGTTAAGGCTCTGGTTTACTGATCAGAAGGTCAGGTCACCATATCATGACCCTGTGCTCTGACCCCAGCTTCCTGACATGTTGGGGTATGTGAAGAAAACAATTTCACTGTGCTCTACTGCATATGTGACCAATAAAGACTCATTATGTAGACTTATACATGACATTTTTAATTCTAAAACAGCTGCTAAACTATGTGCAGACTAAATTATGTGCAGATGTAAAAACAATATGCTAAACACATTCTCTATTTGTGTGTGTGGTTTTTTGTACTGTATGTGTATTTCATCAGTGTTGCTATGAGCTTATTTCTCGTATAATAATAATAATAATAATAATAATAATAATAATAATAATAATAATAATAATAACGCAGCTCATCATTGTTATTACTGTGCATTGTCTAGTTTTCACGTATCAAGGACAATAGACGGAGCTTCTGAACTGTTTAACAGCATTATTATTATTATTATTATTATTATTATTATTATTATTATTATTATTATTACTATTAGTTGGCCAATTATTTTTTTGATTAATCGTATGGGGTGGAGCGAACTTTCAGTACCATTTGTTTTTGTTTATTTAAAATAAAGTCCAAAAAACTGAGTGTAACAAATGTAAACTTCACAGTAAAACTTTACACAACTGTTTGTACAATACAGAAAAGAACCCAACACACACACACACACACACACACACACACACACACACACACACACACACCAGAATATATATTATTAATTTAGGACTATAGTTTAATTCGGTGCTTTTTGTGCATCTATAAAAAAAATAATAATAATAATGCATAAATACTATATATATATATATAGTCCTAAATGAATAATAAAATCTCACTTTCACTGCACCTTGTGGTTTCTGTATCTCGGTGTCTTTAGACATGATTTTACTTTTGATCATAATGTTTGAATTAGACATTACAGATCTTACTCGCGCTACACTCTGTATCAGCGCGTCACACCGCGCGTGACCAGCAACGCAGCCTCGTTACTAACATGTCACTTCCGACAGAATTTACACTGCAAGCGCGCAGATACAGCATATAATGACAAACTTAAATTAAACTAAACCTTTTGAACAGCTTGCACCAGTTTCCCCTGCCCCTTACACACAGTGGAGCATTTTGGATATAAACATAAGTTCAATTCAATTCAATTTTATTTGTATAGCGCTTTTTACAATAGACATTGTCTCAAAGCAGCTTTACAGAAATATCAACATGGTATACAGATATTAAAGGTGTGAATTTATCCCAACTGAGCAAGCCACTGAGTGGCGACGGTGGCAAGGAAAAACTCCCTAAGATGTTTTAAGAGGAAGAAACCTTGAGAGGAACCCGACTCAGAAGGGAACCCGTCCTCATCTGGGTAACATCAGATAGTGTGAAAAAGTTCATTATGGATTCATATGAAGTCTGTATGGTGTTAAGAGCAGCCGTAATCACACGAGTTGAAATTCATGTTAGATGCTCTGTTGTCATCGATAGCAAAGTAAGCAGGATAATTGTTAGTGTAAAGAAGATTGTACTGCTATTCCTCCACATCGACTGGAGGAGAGAAGAGAACATATTTATTCATTCATTTATCTTACACAAAATTTTATTTTCATTAATAGTTTGTTTACGTACACACACACACAGACACAGACACACACACATGCACACGCACGCACACACACACACACACACACAGTCGGGGCCAAAAGTCTGAGAGCACTAGTGGAAAATGTTTCTATTTTGCATTTTTTGTATTATTTCATTTTAGAATTTTCATTCGAAATTGTATTATTGACTACAACTTCAGTAAAAAAAATAAAATAATAATAATAATAAAAAAAAATAGAATCTTTAAAATACTTACAAGAGATTCAGAGTTTCTTAATGTTTACAGTTGCAGAATTAAAAAATAAATAAATATCCAAAATATTAAACATTTACTTTCTTTGTTTTAAATATTAATAAATTCTAAAACGTATTTATTTCAAAATGTAAGAGAAAAAAAATCCAGATTTTCAATGTGGTCTCAGACATTTGTGTGTGTGTGTGTGTGTGTGTGTGTGTGTGTGTGTGTGTGTATTTCTGTATTCTACTATACTGTATTCTTACCTTGCTGATGGGTCAGGATCGACTGCAATGAGAAAGTGCATATCCCTGCGCAAAAAATATATACATTATAGGAACATTTGATAGGTTGTGTTTTTAATCTATAAAAGGTATTGTCTTTTTAAATGATGACAATTTACAAGTGATCTTAAATCAATCATAGTGTACTGTAAAACGAGATTTTTAAAAAATACTTGAAATCAGTTTGATACTTGAAATCAGAATTTCTTACCTTCTTCGACATAGATCAGAAAGTCATTTCTTTGACCCTTTAAACTCTGACCTGTCCACTTGGTGTATCATTAAATGGTTATTTAGTTTATTTAAAAGGCAAATGCACTTTGTGTTCTTCAAATGCAAATAAGTTTGACTCAAACGACAGTCTACAGAAAAGTTTTAAAAAACATGAAGCAAAAAGCTTCCATTTACATTTTATACACACATAAATATATACATATATAATATAGGTATAGGTTTTATCCAGCCAGATAATTGATTTATGAATCAATCAATGTCTGATTCATAAAAACTGTTGTACAAATGTGTGACGCAAAAGCAAAAATGTCAGGCTAAAACTGATGTGACGGATCATCCAGCATTCCCTTTAGTCATCTGATGATGCATTTATTATAGATTCTCCTTCAAACATTGTTTAATTGACTTTCAGAGTTAAGAGGTTTTCATTTTTGGCAATGAGACACAGAATCATTACTGTGACAAAACATTAATAACTTCTCCATTTGAACTGTTAAAATGTGCAGATTCATTGTATTTCAATATGAAACTGTTCTCAAAAAATATTAGACACCAGGATAATATTCATTAATAATAGCACCTAATATTCATTAGCATTGAATTTATTAAAACACTGTGCTATTCTATCACACACCTTTGAATCATGTTAATTTAAATACTATAGTTATAGTACCTGTCAGTGCCAACATCCCCCAAGATTTCATAATGTAATGGGTTTACATTAATACTACATGAATTGATCATGCTCACTTTATATAATTCAATCTTGTAATTAGAAACTTGTGTAAATTAAGCTTAGCATAAGCAGTGAAATCATATTTTGATGTGAAATTTAATATTTCTTTGTAAACTATAAATCATATTTTTTCTCAAATCTAGTCTACCGCATGTTCCATGTTTTGTTGAAACATTGTAATTGTAAAGCGACACTGGTTATGAGTAAGGAGCTATATAAATTACACATATTGTTATTATTATTATTATTATTATTATTATTATTATTATTATTATTATTATTAACAATAATAATAATAATAATAATAATAATAATAATAATAATAATAATAATAATAATAATAATAATAATGTATTTATTTATTTATGATATATTTTAACTGTTGAAGCATATGTAATTAAACGGTGATTTCAGTGGTGGTAACACTGTATACAGTGCCTTGAATCCAATTTCAGGTGTTTTGGAGTTCTTAATGATCTGTTTTAGGAAAAATAGTATTTTGAATACATTTTGCATTAGGCTACGCAAAGCAGCTGGAGTGCCGATCTTATTTGCTTCTGCAGGATGTGTTTGAAAAAGAACTTAACTAATTCATGGGGCAGCTGCGCAATGCATAAAATCATGCAGATACAGGTAAGTATTTCAGTAATGTAAATGTTAATGTTAATGTTCACAGCAAACATCAGAATCTCAGTGATCTCAGTGATGATGGTATAAATGTTGGTGCCAGATGAGCTGGTTTGAGAATTTTAGAGGCTGATCTGGGATTTTCACAGACAGCAATCTCTTGAGTTTACACAGAATGGTGGAGAAAAACAAACACCTTGTTGATGACAGAGGACAGAGGAGAATGGACAGACTGGTTCGAGCTGACAGAAAGGCTATGGTAATGATAATTCTTTACAAGTGTGGGAGCAGAAAACCCTCTTGCAACATACAATACGTCTAACCAAATGAGGTGGATAACCTACAACCATATTAGGTTCCACTCCTGTCTGTGAGCCAAGAACAGGAACCTGAGGCTAGAGTGGGCGTGGACTCACTGGAACTGGACAGTTGAAGCATGGAAAAACATTGCCTGATTTGATGAATCTTGATTTCTGTTGTGACATGTAGATGATAGGGTCAGACATTGGCATCAGCAGCATGAACCTGCCTTGTGTCAACAGTCCAGACTGCTGCTGGTGGTATAACGGTGTGTAGAATGTTTTCTTTCTATTATGTGATCCTATGTGAACCTTTGCTTTCAGCATATGGTGTGAACCCCTTGGTCAGAAATAACCGAAACTAAACATTTTCCCTGTTTTTACTGTTGATCAGTCCTGCACATCGGCTTGTAAGAATTTTAGCTCGTTTCTCAGTACAGAACAGCTTCAGCTCTGGAATGCTGGTGATTTTCCTCACATGAACTGCTTGCTTGAGGTCCTTCCACAACATTTGTATTGGATTAAGGTCAGGACATTGACTTGGCAAATTGTGAAACATGAATTTTATTCTCTTTTAACCATACTTTGGTGGACCCTTATGTGCTTTTTGTGCTTAGGGTTGTTGGCCTGCTGCATGACCCACTTTCTCTTGAGATTCAGTTCACAGACAGATGTCCTGAAACTTTCCTTTAGAATTCACTGTTATAATTCAGAATTAATTGTTCCATCCATTATTGAAAGGTTCTTATAAGTAAGGTTCTTATGCTGGAATGTAGTGTTTGCTTTCTCCAAACATAACACTTCTTATTTAAACCAAAAGGTTATATTTTTTCACACAAAACATTTTCCCACGCAATCATTAGCAAACTGCAGATGGGCTGTAATGTTCTTTTTGGAGAGCAGTGGTTTTCTCCTTGTAACACTGTAATTCACTCCATTGTTGTTCAGTGTTCTCCCGATGGTGAACTCATGAACATTAACATTAGCCAATGTGAGAGAGGCCTTTGTTTGCTTAGAAGTTACCCTGGGTTCCTTTGTAACCTCAGGGACTTTTACATGTCTCACTCTTGGAGTGATTTTGGTTGGTTTCTAATAAACATACTAGGTTCTCTTTTTTGATTAAATTACAGCTAATAGTAACTAGTGACCTAGACGTATTAGGTGTAATTTATGCACTAGTCAAATATTAACCCCACCCCATCCAGTTAATAGTTATAGTTGAAATGAAGCTATCTGGCAGCCCGATATTCAGGTCTCTTCCTCAGCACTTACTGTAGAACAGCGGTGCTACAGCGGCGCAGACCACATGCCGATTCTCTCTCTCTCTCTCTCTCTCTCTCTCTCTCTCTCTCTCTCTCTCTCTCTCTCTCTCTCTCTCAGTGTTCCCTAGTTTATAACTTATAACCTTGGTACCCAAAGTTTCCCCCTTTTTAATGTAATTTAGTTCCTTTTAATTTTGTGCCAGATCAACAAAAAATCCTCCAGTATGTTTATCCCTGAAAAGAAAATGAAACAGAACACACACACGCTGCTTGTATAATAGAAAACAGTTGACCTGTGTTAAATGACTCAACGTTTTTAAGTCTGTTTTTACATCTGTTACGCTTCCGCCGGTGGATGGCGCTGTGTCGTCGAAGCGCAAAGACTGCTGCAGAGCGCGCGTGCACGAGACTCTGACATATGGACACGCGCGGCTCGTTTGTTTTGATTTACTTCCTGTCCAGGTATTGGCTTATGTTCGAGGGTGTGTCTTTATTTCTCCAGGTGTCTATGCTTTAGATAATTATGTTGGTTATTTAAACCCCTCGTATGGCTGCGCACTTCGCGCAGTATTATAGTTTGTAACGTTAGTATTGTTTAAGGAGTATAGCTTTAGCTCTGTGTAAGAATGCGTGTAGCATGCTAGCGGTCTCAGTTCCATGTTCTGTTTTCGAGTAATGCCTAGACTGTAGTTCCATGGTTGATCCAGCTAGTCCTGTTCAGCATAGACCGCGTTTCTTGTGTTCTGTTAGTTTGTTCATCAATAAAGACGGCGCTCCTGCGCTTACTTCCTGCTAACTGTCCTGTGTCGTTACATCACCACATTCTTTTGTTCATCTATTACTATTGTTGCAACATAGTACATGCGGTCATACACATTAGGGTTAGTGTGCTACGTGGGCTACACAGTGGTCATTACTAAAGCCATTAATGTACTTTTTGAGTTCTAAATGAATAGTTCAATTCATATCTTGCAGAAACTTTATCTAATTCTAAAGCATCATTGTTATATTTTTTTCTGTCACAGTGAGATGGCAATATTTTGATGGGTGTAGAAGGCCTCACTGGGACATTTTGTATTAGTAGTGTAAAAGATATGCATTGGCTTACATATTGGTAGACATGCCAATTTAAAAAAAATATACATGTAGGAAACACTTAAGAGACATCTATATGTAACCAGAAAATGAAGGAATGGGATAGGCTGACTTAAATATCTAGTTGGTGGCTGTGCCTCAGGTGGTAGAGCAGGTTGTCTAATTGTAGGGTTGGCGGTTTGATTCCTGGCCCACATGACTTGAAGTGTCCTTGGGCAAGACACTGATCCCCAAGTTGCTCCTGATGTCAAGTTAGCACCTTGCATGGTAGCTCTGCTACCATTGGTGTGAGAATGGGTGAATAGTTACATCAATATTTGTGTAGGAAAGTTCCTCATATTCAGAGTAGGGCTAGGCAGGTGCTCAAGTTGCTATGATTTAATAAAGCAGCATGTCAGTTACATTTATATTTTTAAATAAGAAGTCATTCACAGTGCATATACACTAAAGAAAACAGTCACCCACTATTTATTTGATAGCACATTGTGCTAATCTGTGTCACATTTTTTATTAAATTAAAGAGACCAGAATGGGGCGCATATGGCTTAGTGCTAAGCACGTTCGCCTCCCACCTCCAGGGTTGGGGGTTTGATTCCCACCACAACCCTGTGTGTTCGTAGTTTGCGTGTTCTCCCTGTGCTGCTCCCCCTGTCCAAGGACATGCATGGTAGGCTGATTGGCATGTCCAAAGTGTCTGTAATGTATGAATGGGTGTGTGAATGTGTATGTGAGTGTGCCTTGCGATGGACTGGTACCCTGTCCAGGGTGTACCCTGTCCTGTGCCCTATGATCTCTGGGATAGGCTCAAGGTTCCTGTATGATAGGAGATATAGAAAATGAAAGGGTGGGTGGATGGAAACCAGAGCGAAATTACATTATCCTGAGTATCCAGTTACACAAATGGAGAGGCGAGTTTAGAATTGGCTAAATAAATCATACACTCTAGAAACAAAGTGGGATATAATCAGTGGTTGATTTTAGACACAATCATTCCTGATAATAATACTGCTGTTGGTTTGAGTTGAGCACTGACAATCAAATTAAAAGAAGAAGAATCCAGTATTTAGTGTTTTTTTTTTTGTTTGTTTTTGTTTTTAAACAGTGGAGTGATAAATCCTCAGAGACTGCTACAGTGTCCTCCAAGGAATCCATGGCTAATCATAGGCTGAAGTGTTTCAGAGACCTTCTGGACACTCTGTGTAATGAGAATTTCTTTATTGAGTCTTAGTTACAGATTATTGAATATGTTGCATGTTAAATAAGATTCTGATACTAACAATGGGAAATGCTGATTTAAGACAATGGAATGCTCTGAACCTTGATGAGCCATAAAAAAAATTTTTAAAAAAAAGAAAAAAAGAAAATTCACAAACAAATTAGAAAATCCCATAATTGTCACAAATAAATAAATTTTAAGCCCATTAATATTTGGTAATGTGCTGTACTGAGAATCATCATTCTACAAACATTGGAAATTCTCAAGCAGGTAAGTGTTTAAGGGAAGGAACAAAGTTTAAAGTGAACACATTTGGGCCAGTGAGTAAAACCTCATTCTTACATGATCTCAGCACTTTGTGTTTTAAACATGCTTCCAACCATACAAAAATTCATCATGACTGATGACTGATTGGCTGGGAGGTGACAAGGATTCTGAGTATTGTTCAAGAAAGCTGATGAATGAGTGAAAACTGTAAAGGTGTACAGATGAATGAGTAGTTCTTACAACCAGGATAAGCTGAGTGTTTTGTTTTCTACTATATTAACCTAAATTCTCACTATCCCAGAAAAGCTACTGAATATACTTTATCTACTCAATAATATTTGGGAGAGAAACTTAACTAGCATTATTCTACCAGTAAATCTAGCTATTGTTTTAAACTCAAACCGAGGTATAACTATGCTAAACCCAGAAGTCAAGAGGCATGTTTAATACATCAATCACATAGTACATATAAGAGGGTCTGTACAGATGCTTCATAATGAAATTCCAGGACTTTCAAGGACTTTTCAAGCACTGTTTTTTTGTTTGTTTTATGTTTTCAAGGACTATACAAGAGATGTCATTCAAACATATCCTTCATTTCCACAAAAAAAAAAAAAATTTTTTTTTTTTTTTTTAAAAAACAACCATTTTTATATAGCTCCTTTTCCCAGCCATGATGGACTAAATTTGTATTTCCCAGTCATTGCTTCATTTTCACCATAATTTCACCATTGCATCGTATTTTCACTCTGCCTAGTGTCAGCCCTTTATTACATCCTACTCTGTGCTCACATGCTGAATTTTAATACAGCCAAATTCCCAATAAAGCTGTTCTCATTTACATATTTTTTCTGTTTCTGAAAGCAGGACCTCGCACTCGCCGGGCAGTACTGGCCATTATCTTCTACAGAAAGTAGCTAAGGTTTGTCCAGAAAGTCACTAGATATATTGCTAGATGCACTTAAAAAAAAAAAAAAAAAAAAAAAAAAAAAAAAAGTGCTAAGGGGGTCTGAGAAGTGGACCGAAGCTGTCTCTGTTAAAATGAATGAGTGAACAGCAGGGGGAGGAGGGGCTGCAGCGGGGAGTACTTTCTACTCTTGAGAGGCTCTTCCTCAACTTCTTCAGACTTGAGAGACTCTTCTTCAGCTTTGTAGCAATCTTCCTCACCTTCCTTGGTCTTGAGAGACTCTTCCTTTTCTTCCCTAGGCTTGAAAGGGTCTTCTTGAACTTCCTCAGTTTTGAGAACCACTTCCTCCAGTTCCTTATTTTTTAAACCTCTCCTTCAACTTCTTCAGACCTGAGACACTTCCTTTCAGTTCAACTTCTTAAGTCTTGAGAAAGTCTTCCTCACCTTCTTTGTGTCACGTATCGTGACGGAGCGGAGATAGGACGGATGCAAGTGCAGGATGAGCAGTTGTTTATTTGAAAGAGAGACAGGCAGACAAATCCTAAACGTAATCCGCAAACATGCAAGAGGTCAGGCGATTGGAAAACAGGCATACAGGAGGCAAGGCTGGAATCTAGGTCGTGGTCACGGAAAACAGGATCTATAAACAAAACGGGAAACGAACTATGACGAGGAACTGGGAGCGGATAATCCAGCGCGAACTAACTCTAAAAATGGACCGTGACTATGACTCAGATACGAACTAAACTAACTCTACGATAACGTTCCACGTTGTGTGCTGGGAGGCGCGCGGTATATATGTGGACATGATCAGCGTCTAAACCGCTAGCAGCTGAGAGCAATTCAAACCCACGTGAAATCCCAGCCAATGACAGAACAGGGAGGAGACATGACAGAAACATAAACAAAACACACGTGTCCAGATGTCACTACGGTCAACAACGGAAAAGCAGGTGCTCGCGCATTCGCGCTTAGAGCACGCTGCTTCAAGGGGAAATCATGACACTTTGGTCTTGAGAGACTCTTCCTAAACTTCTTCAGGCTTGAAAGGCTCTTCCTAAACTTCCTAAGTTTTGAGAAAATCTTCCTCAACTTCTTTATTTTTGAGAACCTCGTCCTCAACTTCTTTATTTTGGAGAAACTCTCCCTCAACTTCCTTATTTTTGAGAACTTCTTCCGTACCTTCCTCAGGCTTGAGAGGCTCCTCAACATCCTTGGTCTTAAAAGGCTCTTTCTCAGCGTTGCCAGGCTAGATCAGCTCTTCCTCATGTTCCTCTTGAAAGGCACATTCTTAATCATGATGCGCTTCTTTGAATTCCTCGTTCTCAATTTGGATCTTTCTCAATTTCACCAGACTTGATGAAAGACACGTCTCAACTCATCTTTGTGATGCTGTTCCCCAAGTTTCATAATATTGAGAGGGTTTTCTTTTCCCCAGTTTTAGGAGACTCTTCTCCTCTCTTTTCAGTCTCAAAGTTCTTCCATGATTTCCATTAACATTTCAGGGCTCTTTTTCAATTTCCTTAGTATTTAGAAGCTCGCTCTCTCTCTCTCTCTCTCTCTCTCTCTCTCTCTCTCTCTCTCTCTCTCTCTCTCTCTCTCTCTCTCTATATATATATATATATATATATATATATATATATATATATATATATATATAATTCTTCTGAAAAACTTGTATGAAGAGAGAGATCAAGGTGCCATGGTGCGGGCCAAGTTTACACAATATACTAAAATGGACTCATCTACATCTTTCTTCTTTGCACTGGAGAAAAAAAACAGAGAGAAGAAGTCCATCAGCCACTTGAAACTACCCAATGGACAAGAAACTACCGACAAAGATAACATCATTCTACAAGCGCTATCTTTTTATGAGGAACTGTACAATAGTCAACCATGTGATCCTGAAGCAACTGAAGAACTTCTGAATGGACTACCACAGCTGAGCGAGGGTGAGAGAAACGAACTTGAAAAATCACTGTCCTTAGAAGAGCTCAGTACAGCTGCTCAACAACTGTCAAATGGAAAGTCACCGGGGCTGGATGGATTGACCTCCGAATTTTATAAAACATTCTGGTCCTTGATTGGCCCAGACCTGCACTTTGTCATACTCAGATGTATGGAAACAAAAGTCTTACCCCTTAGCTGTAGGAGAGCTGTAATTACCCTGTTACCCAAAAAAGGAGACCTTGGTAGCTTAAAGAACTGGCGTCCTGTCTCCCTCCTTGGGACAGATTATAAAATCTTTTCAAAGGCATTAACAAACCGCCTTAAAAGATTTTTAGCCACAATACTACATGATGACCAGTCATACTGCATCCCAGAACGCTCAATCTTCAGCAACCTTTTTCTGGTGCGAGACCTGTTGCACCTCACAGAGCTATATAAGGTAGAGATGGGACTAGTGTCACTAGGTCAAGAGAAGGCTTTTGACAGATTGGATCATGGTTATCTTTTTAAGACCCTAACAGCTTTGGGCATTGGTGGACGCTTCATCTCATGGATTAGGCTGCTGTACACTGATGTGTACAGTATGCTGAAAATAAACGGAACACTAACAAGAACTTTTCCGTGCACAGAGGTGTTCCACAAGGCTGTAGCCTGTCCGGTCTGCTGTACACTCTCCCCATTGAGCCCCTGCTAAGACACCTGCGAGAAAATCTGCAAGGGTTTTCAGTGTTAAGCCCTGACTTATCTGATGTGACCACAGTCAAGGTCACAGCATATGCTGATGATCTGACGGTGATAATCAGGTCCGAGGATGACATCAGTCACGTGTTTTCTGGCCTGGATGTCTTTCAGAGCGCATCATCTGCACGTGTAAACTGGAACAAAACTGATGCCTTGCTTCTAGGTCAATGGCAGGAGGAAAATATACCTCACCTCCCATAGGAGTGTTCATGGAGGGACTGGGAATACTTGGGATCTTCTTTGGCACAGATCGATATATGCAGAAGAACTGGGATGGATTGACCAATAAGGTTCTAGAAAATCTAAATAGATGGAGATGGATTCAATCACAGCTGTCCTATAGGAGCAGGGTCCTAGTGATAAACAACTTGGCTGCCTCGATGCTGTTGGCTCAAATTTAGCCTATTACCCCAAAACACTTAAAATTCAACTTAGAAGCCAATACTCACATCTACCTCAGAGCCCAGTTGGAGATAGAAAAAAATACACCAGCCGTGAGTGAGAAGAAGCAAGGGTACAGATTTATTGTTCCGTTCCACCACACGAGATCCACACCGATGAGAATTCTCAGAAGTGATCCCCCTACCCTGAGCTTAAGCTCCAGTATTTATACTGTATTTACACACTAAATAGCCCATATGTTTCAAGAAGACTATGATCTCACTACCAATAGGGTTAAAAAAAGAGCTCATTTACCTTACTCTTATGTTCCAGAAAAGGGCTATTTCACTTACACATAGAATTGAAACCAGGGGTTTTAATTTACACATAAAATCAGAACCCAGGCATTTCTAATAACCCAGAAAATAAAAACCCAGAGTTTCCAGTTACTCAGAGGATCAGAAACCAGAGTTTTCAGTTACCCAGGGCATCAGAATCTTCAGTTTTGATTTACCTAGAGAATAGAAAGTGGAGGAGACTAAACAATCTAATGGGACCTTGGTCTTATTGTTATCTCGAGGGGGGGCAGTTTGACCCAGCCACCCTTATAACTGGCTTTCTTCATGGTTCTCTTAAAATTTAGGCCTCCCTTGCGAGACGAGAATCTTCACCATCTGAATCATGAGTAAGTTATATTTTCCTGTATATCTAGTTTATATTTTATTTTCAGATTTACTCTATATCTCTTATTATATATACTGCTTGAAAAAACAGTTTACTGTACTTCCTATCATTTTTATAAAGAGTATATATATATATATATGTTATTATTATAAGACATTACCCTTATAATATCTTAATATTCCTTTTTATTATTCTTATAAAGTTATAATAGTATGTGTGTGTGAGAGAGATTGTGTGTGTGTGTGTTATGTCTACTTGCCCGCCCTTGACTGTACGAGGGTGTGTGTGTGTGTGTGTTTTAGCACTCCTCAGCTCGTACACTTCTTTCGACTTTTTGACTAACAACCCATAGTGTATTACTCTTAAAGATCTTTAAAGTGTTTTTCCAATTTATCCACATCTGACTAATACCGCTTCTGTATGTCTAGGTGCCGGTGCCCGTCGTCAGTCCCTTCTCTTTCCGTTACTGGACCTGGATCTGGATCTGGATCTGGACACTCATTACCAGCTTGTGCATCTCACTGCTGATATCATGATGCTACTTAACTATCTTCGCAGCACCCCCTCTAGGAATGGAGATCCGGGGTTCCCCCCTCTTCTTCGATACAGAATCTGCCTACAGCATCTACAGCAATCTACAGCAAATGTGAGTATTTGCTTCTATGTTGAATTTTAAGTGTCTTTGGGTAATTGGCTAAATTTAGGCCAGCAACTTTCAGCTTATATGCATGAACACAATCCATTATAGCTGATGTATCGTGTAGCATGACTGAAGTGATGTGCAGGTCTTCAAATCTAATACTTTTTAATATCATAGTCAAGAAATTTCCAAAAATGTAAGTGCTGATACCTGCAGCTACCCTGTGCTTAACTGATGAAACAGTGAAGGAACAGCCCACACCTGTCCATGAAACAGCTTTTGAGTAAAATGGCCAATTACTTTTGGTCCCTTGAAAAAGAGGGGGCTACATATTAAAGAGCTGTAATTCCTAAACCATTCCTCCAATGTGGATGTGAATACATTTAAATTAAAGATGAGGGACTGCACTTTAAGCCCACATTCATTATTTAACTATAACTTGAATAAGTGTGTAATAAGCCTCAGCATTTTTATTATCAGCTACAAGCAATCTGCGTCATTACATTTATTCTCAGTGAATATGAAATTACTGCAGATATATTTATCATCCCCGGGGAGGGTCTCTGTTTGCACAAAGGACCAATCACAACTGTTGTCTGCATACACAGATGTTATTACAGTTTTTTTAGAGGTGCACATCAGGCAACGTAAAGGTCTGACGTAGAAGTATAAATAGCCTTTTTAGCGTGTCTCGAATTGCAGAAGTTGTCAACTGTTTTGCCTCATGTTCATTAGATGCTGTCCGAAAGAACACGTTAACATCAAGGGCAACAAGTGCTGAGATTGTGACGCTGATGAAAAGGTGGCTGCAGCTGGCTTCAGACCGTGGAGGAGGATGGAAGAGGTGCAACAAACAGTAGCTTGCCCTGACTAGGAACGCATAAACCATTGAAATCAACGAGGAAAAAATTCAGCAGTGATCAGCCTGGAGCTCACGAGTGTATGCCCAGGATGACACTCTCTCCCTGGGCAAAGCCTGCGAACTTCGCCCAGAGCTCAGTCCATGTACTTTCGGAAATTTCGGCTGTGTGGTCTCGCCATGAGTGATGCTACTGTACTTTTGGACATGTCAAAATATTAAGACAATGGGAATTCAGTTCAAACATTTTAATGAAATATTTACACACACACACACACACACACACACACACACACACACACACACACACACACACACACAGGGCCATTAGCCAAAAACAACCGGCCTATGTAGCACCTATGCCCGCAGCGGACTCTAGCGCAGACTGGGCGGAGTGCGCCTCGCTGACCGACAGCTCCACGACTCAGCTAATTGCTGTAGTACATCGTCTTGGTCACGAGCATGCGTTGTTCGTCTTTTGCGTTCGCACTGTGAACAGGAGACATTTCTCTATCACTTTAACGTTTAACACATTGGAATGAATTTGTTAAAAAACATTTTAATCATGCTTACGTAGGTTGCTAGAGCTGTGGGGATGTCCAACACAGTGATGTCCCTTCCCACGAGTGCCCGCAGGGCAAGCTTGACATGCGCAGAAATCCTGGCCTGTGTGCCAGAAAAGAAAAGCCACCCCACAGAAGTCTCATATCCCGGCATATGCTTCCTCAGGTGGCAGAAAGCTTTCAGCCACTTCAGCTCCAGCTTGGTGACGGCTAGCTTAGCGAGTCCAAAAGCAGAGGCAGGTTTGTGCTGCTTCACCTGGGAGAAAAGGACAATGAATTAAAAATATTAAACACCCCCATGTACAACACAGCAGCCCCTGGAAATAAAAGTGAAATACACAGAAGTTACTTACATTGATCAGAAAGAGTCAGCCTTCTCGAGGTTCTCAAACTCCTCAGTCGTGAGGTTCTGCAGGACTCCGGTCCTGTGTCCGCTGACCGAAAAGAAGTGAGCACACAGCAGCCCGATGCAACGGTTGAGCATGTCCGGGTCTGCTGGACGAGTTCAGATCATCCAGTGAAACAGGGACAGCGTCCGACAGTTTGCCGTGCAGGAGCTGTAAGTACTCCCTCACTCTTCTCCGCTCGCACGCCTTGCCTGTGGAGCACGACTCGACCGGACAGATGTCTGCACTCCCACTGCAGCAGTCTCTGGAGACTCCACAGCCTCGTGGAGCCAACTCGGCCCTCGGACAGCCTCTCATCAAGTTAATGGAGGAACTTGGAAACACGCGTCAGAAATAACTTGGCCGGAGTGACCTTGTACCGCTGGCACAGTGATTTCATCCATTCAAGGACTCTCGAGACATTGTCGATGTACTTCAGGTGGGCTGTGTTGTGGATAAAAATGACATGAAATAAACATGAGGGACACTTAGTATGAGTAATATGTAGTTTTATTGATAATTCACAGGACTGGTGGGTGCGTAATCTTGAGGAGAGTGGTGGGGGAAGAAAATGGGGTGCGTCCTGGGGACATGGGAAAGTCAGCAAAGGTGAAGTGAGAGGACCACTGAGAGTGGGGCGGACTGGCAGGTGAGAAGTGGGAAGAATGGTCGGGGACCAGGTCAGAGAAGGTGACATCTTCCTCAGACTGAAAGCTGGAGGGGGGTTTTGGCTGTGTAGAGGCGTCAATACACACGTTCACGGGGCAGATTTTGTATCGGGGGGGGCGGACGGACCCCGCATTTCCATTTCCAGAGGGGGTGCTGCGAAGATAGTTAAGTAGCACCATGATATCAGCAGTTAGATGCGCAAGCTGATATTGAGTGTCCAGATCCAGATCCAGTAAAGGGGAGAAGAAGGAATGACGATGGGCACCTAGACATACAGAAGCGGTATTAGGCAGATATTGACAAATTGGATTTCCACTTTAAAGATCTTTAAGAGTACTACACTATGGTTTAATAGTCGAAGAGTCAAACAGAAGTATAAGAGCTGAGGAGTGCTAACACAGACACACACACACACACACACACACTTACACACACACACACACACACACACACACACACACACACACACACACTCTCGTACAGTCAAGGGCGGGCATGTAGACATAATACACACACACACACACACACACACACACACACACACATATAACATTATAACTTTATAAGAATAATAAAAAGGAGTATTAAGATATTATAAGGGTAATATCTTATAATAATAGAAAACTATAAAATACAGAATAGTAGGATATGTAGGACAGTAGAAGGGTAATATAATGATTTTATGAAGTAGGAAGTACAGTAAATCGTTTTTCAAGCAGTATAACTATATATAAAATAGAGATATAGAGCAAATATGAAAATAAATTATAAACTAGAAATACAGGAAAATGTAACTTACTCATAATTCAGATGGTGAAGATTCTTGTCTCGCAAGGAAGGCCTTAATTTTAAGAGAAAACCATGAGGAGCCATTTATAAGGGTAGCTGAGTCAAGCTGCCCCCCCAGCGAGATAATAGTAAGACCAAGGTCACTCTAGATTGTTTTATCTCTCCACTTTTGAAGCTAATGGTTATTTGAAAACCCTTGGTTTTGATTATATTTGTAAGTTGAAAAGCCCTGTTTTTTGAGCTAATGGTAAGTTGAATAGCTCTTTTTTAACCCTATTGGTATTGATATCATAGTCTTCTTGAAACATATGGGTTATTTACTGTGTAATTACAGTATAAATACTGGAGCTTAAGCTCAGGGTATGGGGATCACTTCTGAGAATTCTCATCGGTGTGGATCTCGTGTGGTGGAACGGAACAATAAATCTGGACCCTTGCTTCTTCTCACTCACGGCTGGTGTCTTTTTTTCTATCTCCAACTGGGTTCAGAGGTTGATGTGAGTATTGGCTTCTATGTTAAATTTTAAGTGTTTTGGGGTAATGAGCCAGCAGCTGCCAGGGGACTGTCTGTGTTGGCCCACATAAAGTGAAGGAAGCGCTCGACGTGTCTCCTCTCCTGCTTGCCGTTGGCCGCGGCTTTGGGGACATCTCTGAGACTTGTCAGCCAAGCCGTGTACACTTAACATTGGCTCTGGAAAAGAGAAAAAAAAGGGGGGGGGATCAGTGAAAGAAAAACAAATTTCATCCTGGGACGTCCACCCCGGGCGACCACCTGGAGTCCGCCGCCCACACACAATAAAAATAGGCCTAGAGCTAGTTTAGGTACTCACCCACAGAGCCACTACTCTTTCCGGGCTACTAGCGCTTGCAGCCGCTCAAATTCTGCGGAGAGTTTTGCTACTTTTCGATCAGTTCAGAACATTTGCAACTTTTAGATTTGTTCGTCTCACCGAAAGCTTGCAGTTGTTGCAGCTTTATTTTGGCGCTGAGCAGTAGCTTCCTGACCGTGTCCCCGGCGAGCTGGTGAAGGTGGAACAGGTGGCAGTCTAGCCGGCGGAAACCTTTCCTTCCGCATGCAGACACCGGGCAGTCCAGAGCACCCGCATATCACCCGCTCGCTCGCTGCCGCCAGGTGAAGCCAGCGTTCCTCTGGACCCTGCTGATGAATCTGGGCGATGTTGTGGATAAAAAATGTCATAAAATAAACATAAGGGAGAAGAAGGAAAAACGGGCACCTTGACACGTAGAAGCGGGATTAGGCGGATGTTGGCTCGAATTTAGCCTATTACCCAAAAACATTTAAAATTCAACTTAGAAGCCAATACTCACATCTACCTCTGAGACCAGTTGGAGATAGAAAAAATACACCAGCCGTGAGTGAGAAGAAGCAAGGGTCCAGCTTTATTGTTCCATTCCACCACACGAGATCCACACCGATGAGAATTCTCAGAAGTGATTCCCCTACCCTGAGCTTAAGCTCCAGTATTTATACTGTATTTACACACTAGATAACCCATAGGTTTCCAGAAAAGGCCTATTTCACTTACCCATAGAATTGAAACCAGGGGTTTTACTTTACACATAAAATCAGAACTCAGGCATTTCCAACAACCCAGGAAACAAAAACCCAGTGTTTCTATTTACCTAGGTTTTCAAAAACCAGGGTTCTCTTTTACCTAGGTCTTCAAAAACCAGGGTTCTCCCTTACCTAGGTTTTCAAAAACCAACATTCCCATTTCCCTAGGTAATAAAAATGACGTAAGCAAGACGACTAAACAACCGGGAGGGACCTTGGTCTTATCGTTATCTCGAGGGGGGGGGGGGGGGGGGGGGGGGGGGGCAGCCACCCTTATAACTGGCTTTCTTCATGGTTCTCTAAAAATTAAGGCTTTCCTTGCGAGACGAGAATCTTCACCATCTGAATCATGAGTATGTTATATTTTCCTTTTTTCCCCGTACTTCTCATTTATAATTTATTTTCATATTTGCACTATATTTCTTATTTTATATATATTTATACTACTTGAAAAGCGGTTTACTGTACTTCCAACTTCTTAATATCATTACAGTTCTACTGTCCTGCATATCCTACTATTCTGTTTTTAATAGAGTTTCTCTATTACTATAAGATTCTATTAAAGTTATTCATGTGTGTGTATGAGGAAGAGAGTGTGTGTGTATGTATGTTGTGTCTACTTGCCCGCCCTTGACTGTACGAGTGTGTGTGTGTGTGTTTTTAGCACTCCTTAGCTCGTACACTTCTTTTTGACTTTTTTGACTATTACTGATCTTAAATTGCTCGTAATTCCAATCTGTCAATGTCCGCCTAATCCCGCTTCTACGTGTCAAGGTGCCCGTTTTTCCTTCTTCTCCCTTATGTTTATTTTATGACATTTTTTATCCACAACACGGACATTGACAGATTGGAATTACGAGCAATTTAAGAGCAGTAATAGTCAAAAAAAAAAGTCAAAAAGAAGTGTACGAGCTGAGGAGTGCTAAAACACACACACACACACACTCGTGCAGTCAAGGGCGGGCAAGTAGACACAACATACATAAACACACATGAATAACTTTAATAATATCTTATAGTGATAGAGAAACTCTATAAAAAACAGAATAGTAGCATATGCAGGACAGTAGAACTGTAATGATATTAAGAAGTTGGAAGTACAGTAAACCGCTTTTCAAGTAGTATAAATATATATAAACTAAGAAACATAGTGCAAATATGAAAATAAATTATAAATGAGAAGTACAGGAAAAAAAGGAAAATATAACTTACTCATGATTCAGATGGTGAAGATTCTCGTCTCGCAAGGAAAGCCTTAATTTTTAGAGAACCATGAAGAAAGCCAGTTATAAGGGTGGCTGGGTCAAACTGCCCCCCCCCCTCGAGATAACGATAAGACCAAGGTCCCTCCCGGTTGTTTAGTCGTCTTGCTTACGTCATTTTTTTAACCTAGGGAAATAGGAATCCTGGTTTTTGAAAACCTAGGTAAAAGAGAATCTTGGTTTTTGAAAACCTAGGTAAATAGAAACACTGGGTTTTTGTTTCCTGGGTTGTTGGAAATGCCTGGGTTCTGATTTTATGTGTAAAGTAAAACCCCTGGTTTCAATTCTATGGGTAAGTGAAATAGGCTTTTTTCTGGAAACCTATGGGTTATCTAGTGTGTAAATACAGTATAAATACTGGAGCTTAAGCTCAGGGTATGGGGGATCACTTCTGAGAATTCTCATCGGTGTGGATCTCGTGTGGTGGAATGAAACAATAAAGCTGGACCCTTGCTTCTTCTCACTCACGGCTGGTGTATTTTTTCTATCTCCAACTGGTCTCAGAGGTAGATGTGAGTATTGGCTTCTAAGTTGAATTTTAAATGTTTTTGGGTAATAGGCTAAATTCGAGCCAACAGCGAGATGAGCCTGCACGTTGGTGTAGAAACGCCGACAAACTGGACACACTCTTCTCTGTGACATCTCGCTGCTCAGCACCACTAGAGCGGGTGACTTTATAGGCAGCCAGTCAGGAGGGCGGTCCCATTAGCAGACCTAGTAGGAACCACCCTGCAGCAAAAAAACGGCATGCACTGCCTATTAGGGACGTTTAAACGCTTATAAATGTGCCCTTAATAGCTACTATGGTGGAATAAATTACATACTTAAAAATTACAATGTTTCAGCTGTGTTCTCTTGCTATTTAAGGACGTTCCGATACTTTCGCATGCTTACAAATGTGCTCTGAACAACTGCCACGGTGGAATAAATAACATGTTAAAATAGTACAGAATGTTTCAGCTGTGTGCACTTGCTATTAGGGACGTGCCGATGCTTCCGCACACTACCAAGTGTGCTCCAAAAACGTTGTCATAAACAGGGTTCCATTCTTTCCTCACACAGTTCTTTGACTATCTGCACAGGCAAGTTACCAGACATCGCATGCTTCGAACAGCCAGTGTGCAGCTAGTCAGTGTTTTTAATTCAGCACTTGAGCATCACTGGGCTGTTCATTTCAGGCTCTCCGTCACATTTTATGTGAATGTGGCCATGACATTCCTCACAGTTGCCTCTGATTTCTATGAATTTCTCTGCGGCTGATGGATAGACCTTGGCTCTTTTAAAGACAAATGTGCAGGGACCTGGCTCAAAATGAGTGTCATCATTACTGCCACTTGTTTCATGATCACTTTCATAAATAAACCCTAAAGCAGTCCAGATGTTGTCTGTTCAATTTAACAAAAGTATATAGAGCCTTTGCAGTGATCTTGTTTTCTAGCTGCTCACTAAGCTCTGTCCAGATGCTCTGATTAGGAGTAGCTATGTTGACATTTTGGACTATGGCCTCTTTTGATGAAGGGAGGACTGTGAAAATGGAATCCCTGTCCACTGCTGGTTTCTTGGGCATCTGGCATAAGCAAAACATAATTACCCACTGAAATAATCCTGATGCAAAAAATGTCATGTACAGTATAAACATGTTTTCATGTATTACTGTATTTGCCAAAATACAAGGAAAATATAATCTAGTAATAATGTATAAGGATATTATATCTTATATTAGGACCAATATGGTAATGTGGACCCTTAGATGCACAATGTATTAAAAAAACTAACATGGGTACCATGTGCAGCGGTAATTAGCATTTCATAGCTACATTAGCCATATTAGTATTAGCAGTGAGATTTCTGTTCAATAAACATTGACAATCTTAGCTCTCTTGAATGTTTTACCATTATGATTGAAGTTAACTAATATTATTGTAACTGACAGTGTTAAAACATTGTACTTACACTGGCCAGAATTTTGATTTAGTAACTATATCGACTTTCCCTATACTAACACTAATTTCCACTAGAGCATCGAGAACAGAAGTGTCCCTGACACCTAGTGGTGGGAGTGAAGTGTAACATGATTCTCCTTGTAAATAAATGAAAAGTTCAATCATGAGAGACCAGTGAATGAAGTAAAGAGAATTGTTTATTGAACAAATGGTGATATGATTTGTCTTGAAAAAGTCTTCAGCACTTCGACTCAAAGTGTGCTCACACAGAGGAGATTTGTGCATATAAGTCAATGTCTAATATTTTAAAAACAAAAGCAGCACAAACGATTGAGAATATTTGTGGTGAATTAGGAGCATGTGGGGAGTCTGAGAGACCTCAGAATGACCTATGAATATTCTTTTTAATATCTTCAAAATCGAAGCAGCACAAACGAAAATTTTTATGGCACAAACGGAGCACAAACGATTGAGACAATTTTGCCGAACATTTTGCATTGGGTGAGGGTGGCAACTTCATGCAGGTCCAAACCCAAGTTATCAGAATAAGTTTTACTGGCCAAGTATGCTGGAGTATACAAGGAATTTGTTGCTGGTTTATACCGATCCTACAGTGCACACTTACACACACAGTTCTGGATGTAAACAAGACACCCAGTAATACAAAAGAGACCAATGACAGATACCAAAGGACAGTTTACAGTGAAAACAATCTTAAAAACCACTCACAAAGAACAGTTAAGAGTAAAGTGATATTACTTTAAATGACTAAAAGCTTGTATGAGCCCTGATGAGCCTCATAAATAGGAGTTTGAGACTCTTTAGATTTTATTCACAGGAACTGTAAGAGAATTGTTTCCCATTGTCATAAAGAGTCAATTTAAGGCAAGCTGAGGAATCCATCCTGTCATATCCATGTTTAAAACGCAATAATGGAGATTGTTTAACATGTAAGAAGTACAAACGCTACACTGAAAGAGCGAACTAGAGGAATAATAATTACTACTACTACTACTACTACTACTAATAATAATAATAATAATAATGCACCTGTAGTAAATCTATGCTAATCAGAATTGTGATGTGTTTTATTCATACAACCAACAGAAGTACCTCAATTTACCTGAAAGGAGCTGTCTCGCTCGGTTTGAATGACGCACCTGCGCACTCAACCACGCCCACCAGATGACTAAACCGTAGAAATGAATGGAATAGGGATATAAATAAATAGATCAATAAAGAAGATTGCACTTGGCATTCCATATTTTCTCCATCACTGTGATTGCAAATGTTATATTATATTTAGAGCTGCAACAACTAATCGATAATAATCGATTCTGAAAATCGTTGGAAACGAATCTCATTTTCGATTAGTTGGTCTGCACGGTGCGTTTACTCATTACATTACTTCTGTACTGAAAACACACTTCGGAGAGTAAACATTAAAGTAGTGTCCTTAATGAAGTACTGTACACTTACACTATGCACTTACACTACGCACTACTCTCCCGTCTAGTGCAATAAAGTCTAAAACCATCTAAGCCTAATCCGTTTGCAAAAGAAATCTGTGATCTTCAAAATACCTTCATTTTTATATATCCTAAATACTGAAAACATTTGTTAAGTTGCTAGACATGACTGAATGCATTGCTGTCCAACTAAAATGAAGACAATATTATTTGTATATTGTAATATAGTACATAGAATAACACTTCCATGTAGAGACACTTAAAGACGTATTATATTTGAAAAGAGACATGGTCAATCGTATAACTGTACACAAGCAGTTTGTGCTTGGTTCCCGATAATCACCGCTTGCGGTGATTTTTGTGATATTTGTATGTTGTCTTTCTTATAAGGTATCCTTGAGTGTTATGAAAGGCGGCGACAAATAAAATGTATTATTGCATAGTTCTCCCATCTGACCATGCAGAGTCCATCGGTGGTGTTGTCCCAGGAATAGCAGCTGGCTGTGTGTAGTGCCGTGTCACTCTTCTGCATTATAGCCCAACTACCAATGCACTTAATACTTAATGCTTTTCCATGTCTGTTTTTTTTAAATGAGAGTACGCGCTGTGATACTCTCTGTCCACTGGTTCAGTTTGTTCCGACTTTAGTCCAACCCTGACACCTTCACATTCATCAGGCACTTACGTAAAGAGACGTTTTAGGCTGAGCTGGTGCTTTGGGAAATAGTATACTGGCCTGTGTGCTGTTTCTGTGAGCAAGGGGTCTCACTATTTGGAATGCTATTGTGCAGCTGTGCCTTTCCCATTTTGACTCCTGTCCTGGAGTCAGGATCACACTGCTGGTACTGGCAGTGTCCGGCTCTTTTAAGAACTCACTTACACATGATGTGTCACTCACTGTAGGCCAATCAGCTACCCATTACCATTCTGTTTCTTTCCAGCAAAAAGGGCTTTTTAATGCATTAAAACTTGTGTTGTGTTTCACTAAAAGAAAATGCTGCATCCATGGAATTGTCATTGCCATATCATGGCACATAGGATTAAAACAAATGCTTCATTTCTCCATATGTTGCTTGTAGCATTTTAAGACGTATTAAGGCACAAGTGAGGTGTAAGAGGCTGTGCTAGACCTCGCACAGTCAGCAGAAGACAGCAGCAGTGCACCGCAAGAGTTGCCGTGTGGGGGAACTCAGTTACCCAGAATACTCCAGGCTGATTAACTGGGATTGCCTGCACTTGCCAGGCCGGATGCTTAAACCCAGACTTTGAGGCCACTCTTTGTCATACCTTTGTAGAGGGGAGAAAAATTGCCTGATGTGGGAACTACTGGGGAAGGGAAGTTGGGTCAGAGCCACTCAAATGGCTCAATGCCAGGTGCCCCCTCAGGAAATTCTTTGAGGAGGGGGCTCACAACCTAGGTAAAATCATCTCCCACCCTCCCTGCTCCACTTTGGTTGCTCTGCTTCTTTACTCAGCTGAGGTCATTACTCCACTGCGTGGTTCCACTGAGGATATCCCCCTACACCTCTGCTCTGCAGAAGATACCATTACAGCTCATGGCCTCACCACTCTGTCTCTCTGCTCTGCCTCCAATGTCACTACACCACCGTGTAAGGCCTGACATTCAGTGTATTCTACGTTACACCCATACGGTTCCTCATTATCTCAATATCATTAAAAAATGGACTGTTCTGTCTCAGATGAGTGATGAACTTGATTTTGAAGCTGTGTTTCCTGATGTTGGTGTTGCACTTCCACCAAAAAGTGTTAGTGAACCTAGTAATCATGTCTACATTTGAATATGATCATGAGGCACATGGCACTCACTTCACTTATAATACAGGGTTCGGCAGGGATTTGGTTCAACCTACTAAAGAGTGGAGAAGCGGACACCAGAACTTTGCATGCTGCATGCCCAGTTTTTGTAGGCAGTACGTGGGGTAAATTTCCAGTAAGCACCTCTGCAGAAAATGCTTGGCGTATTTGGTTATTTTTATTAATGTACTCAATTTTACTGAAAATTGGAAACAAAATCAGTGCTCACTGATATCCAAGCAACTTCATAAATCTTTTGTAAATATTTCTTTTAGTCTTTGATTTAGTTGCCAATAAGTGGCTCTGCTGTCGGGGACAAGAGTTCAGGAGAAGGTGCACTCTGTCCAGGTCCGACTGAGACTGAAAATTGAAACTCTACCTAAAGCAAGCTGAAAAGATTTTCAGAACTAAGATATTTGGCATAGATCAAAGGGGCTGATTAGATTTGTACAATTGTTTTGTAACGTCTATATGAAGAATAAAATACAGAATTGATATGAAAGATAAATATATTAGTTTACTATTTTACAATATTGTGTAATCTCTAGATAAAGGTGATTACTGCACTTCCCTGTTTATTGTTTTATCAAAGGCGTGACACAGTGGATCATGAAATATTGCTGCATAGATTAAATAATGTTGGTTTATTAAATCATTTGTTTAGACCGCTGGTTTTTGCTTGTTGTTTCCGTAGCAAGATAGATTTTACGGGATGTATTTTATGTATGCATCCATCGACGGTGGCGCTCGGCTTTACGTGACGTACGGGTTTTTCGCGGCGCCGACGTCGGATCTGATCACCACTTGCTTGTGACTTCAATCCGACTAAAATAGAAAAGAGTGGCTGGACGCAACACCGTTCGGTCATTTGCCTCCGAGAAATTGAAGGACCGCGTGAACGCCGAGCACTTCCACATTGAACTCGCTAATCGATTCCAGATTCTTGACAACTCGGCCAGCATCGAAGAACAATGGGCACAGATCAAGGATGCTGCCATAGAGACGGCAGAGAGAACGATTGGTCGACGGCGTGGAACGCAGCGAGAACGGTGGATTTAGGACCGGACATGGTCGTTGCTCGATGAAAGACGGGTCAAGAAACATCAGCGCGATCAAGCAAAGACCGAAGAGGAGCGAAATGAAGCAACGCAGGCGTACCGAGAACTCGACCGCAGGGTCAAGAGGAGTTGCCGAGCAGACAAGAAGGACTGGCTGGACCGGAAGGGCACTGAAGCACAACTGGATGCGGACCAGGGTGACAGCAGGACTCTTTTTCGTGTGGTCAGAGATCTCACTCGGGCCCGAAGCGGTTCCACTGGGCCGATAAGGGATACAACCGGCAGGATGCTAGTTAGCAAAGAAGACCAGGACGCGCATTGGGTGGAACATTTCAAAGACACCCTAAACCAGCCGGCTCCCGTAGCCACGCACGACTTTACAGTCTTTCCTCCTTCCTGTGAGCTGGAAGTGGACATGAGCGACATCATGGATGCTGAGGTCGCTGCAGCGATTCGTCATCTGAAAAACAACAAAGCACCTGGTCTTGACCAAATCTCAGCAGAAATGCTGAAAGCGGGTGGTGATGAAGTTGTACGGGTGCTCACTACGCTGCTCAATGACTGCTGGCACATGGAACGTGTCCCAAATGACTGGAGACAGGGTGTCATCGTCAAATTACCTAAGAAAGGTAATCTCGCAGACTGTAACAATTGGAGAGGCATCACCCTTCTGTCTGTTCCAGGCAAGGTATTTTGTCTCGTCCTCCTCAAACGGATACTGCGAGCAGTTGATCAGGCTCTACGGGACGAACAGGCCGGGTTTAGAAGCGGTCGGTCGTGCACTGAACAAATCTTTGCTCTTCGAAACATCATTGAACAAAGCTCCGAATATCAGAAACCGCTCTTGGTCAACTTTATAGACTTTAAGAAGGCGTTTGACAGCGTCCACCGGAAATCGCTTTGGAACATCGCACGGCTATATGGCATTCCACAGCGGTTTATCGCCATTTTCCAGAACTTATATCAGGATTCTAGCTGTTGCATCCGGACGGACACAGGTCATACTGCCTTTTTCACCATCGAGACTGGAGTCAGACAGGGCTGCATTCTTTCACCATTCTTTTTCCTCATGATGATGGACTTCGTCATGCGACGAGCACTAACACAGCCAGCGTCTGGAATTCCGTGGACAGGCCAGGGACGCCTGACCGACCTGGAATTCGCCGACGATATTGTGCTATTGGCGCAGAATGGGAAAGTCTTACAGGAGATGACCACTAGCCTGGAGCACGAAGCAGCCAAAGTTGGGTTATGGATCAGCACTGACAAGACCAACGTCATGGCCGTCGGCCGGATGACACCGGTGCGGATCACGGTGAGCAACCAGCTGATCGAAGAAGTCAAACAGTTCACCTACCTTGGCAGCATTGTGGCTGCGGATGGTGGGACTAACGTGGATGTCAATCGCAGAATCGGCAGAGCATTTGCAGTCTTCCAACAGCTACAACCGATTTGGGCTAGGCGAACTATCCACACCAACAGCAAACTTCGCCTGTTTAATAGCATCATCATCCCAACCGCCATCTATGCATCTGAAACTTGGAAGAGCTCGAGGGCAGTCATCCACAAGCTGAATGTGTTTCAACAACGATGCCTGAGAAGAATACTCGGTGTATCATACCGTGATCGTATTTCAAATGAAGAAATTCTAAGAAGAACAAACTCCCGCAGCCTGGCAGAAATGGTCGTAGAGCGAAGAATGCGCTTTGCAGGACACATTCTACGGATGTCTGACCACCGCCACGCAAAGATCGCGCTGCGCTGGACGCCGCCACGGGGGAAGAGAAGAGTAGGGCGGCCGCGGAATACTTGGCGACGAACATTCATGGAAGATCTACGAGCGCTCGATGTCAAGTGGGAAGATGTGGAAATCGACGCTTCCGACCGAGCCCGCTGGCGAATGCTTGTTGCCCGATGCGCCCCGCTGCGCGGACGGAACTAACTACTACTAACTACTATTAAATCATTTAAAAATTATTGAAGTAATCTCAGAGAGGCTATTCGGGTTAAATAAAGGTTAAATAAATAAAGAGAGAAATAAAATGGCTCTTTCCACAGGTGATGGCTAATTCCCTGCTTTTCTTGTAATACTTGATTTAATCTCCCATCCCTTCAGTTCTCTCATCTTCGTGTAATGTACTTCTCTAATCAAATATCATTCGTTGGAATACCCCCTCTCATAAAGGGGTCTTCTACTCTCATGTTTAGTTAATCTGTCAAAGAGTTCTAGTCTGTTGTCTGCAAAAATACAACAAAATACAACAAAGATTCATTCTTCTCCCTTCCTGAATTCCTTTCTTAATATCCTTCTGGTGAATGAAAAAACTAAATCCTTTAGTCTAGGACTATTTGTGATGTACACTAATCTAACATGTTAATATCCCGTCTGTGCTAACGAGTGATAATCCCAATAATACAGAACTAAAATAGAGTAAATGAGGTTGAGATCTAGACATGTATTTACAGTTCTCTAGTCTCTTTTATTCCACTCATTTTTATTCAAAACATCCTATTGAATTTGTTTTTACTGTCTACAACAATAGTGTTTAGTTTAAAGGGTAGACGTGCATGCACCCCTTTGTCCCTTATTAACTTACAACTGTACCACACTCAAAATATCACTCAGACCCTTCATACATGACATTTAAACTGTTCACTTTCTGTAAATCTCTCTAATCAGGAGTAATGCATATGTGTATTTAACTAGTCTAACAAAATTTATCATCTATGAGCTTGGTTTCAATTTAATACAAATTTGTTTCCTTCACTGAGCGCCATTTGTGAAAGGCGTAAAAAAGTTCCATTATAAATGTATCCATTTCATTTAAACTGTATTTGATCCTATTAAGTTGGTGTTAAGTCTACTCATGTCACGAACTACATTTCCCATCCTGCACTGCGGGCCACAAACATCTCTGCCATGCACTGTAAATCCCAGATCACACACCTGCATTAAATTCACAGCACAGTCACAGCTACAGTATAAAGACTTTCAATTCACTCACAGATTGTGCAGTATACGCTCCATTCCTCGTGTTTGTGACCATTGCACTGTATTATTTAAATATTGAGACTTGTGTTTCGTATACATTGTATTACATATCCATAGCACACCGTATATAATATATATTTGTATATTCAGACATTACTTTATTCTATTCAACAGTCTACGGTTCAGTAAAGAAACAAGTCACTCAAACTACACTGCTGCAAAGAGACTGTAACTGAACTAAACTAACAAACATGTCACTGCAGTGAGACCCACATCAGCACAACAACAGGTCACATCAACAGCAAAAGAAACCACCACGTAACATGCAACACTGTCCGATCCAGACACATGTAATCCATGCAAATCCTAATTCAACATCAACTATTCATCTTATTCTAATGTGAAGGACTCAACACATCTGGAATAGACAGAAAACATGTTACAAAAAGTTTGAAAATAAGTGTAGACTAATATTACCATCAAATCTTACTAATTATTCATCACTGGACATAGGCACTGTTTAAAGAGGAATATACAGCAAATTATTCATCACAGTGCAACACAAATACCTCACGCCAAAAGAACTCACACTTACACTGCTCAACTTAGAAAAACAGCAGTTACATTATTATTATTGTTGTTTATTTATTTATTTATCGCTTTGAGTTTCCAATTAGTATAGATAAATGAATTATTGTATCACCGCAGTTCTGGTATAAGATTAGTCAGGACACTGGTGGCTTTCTGTGTGTGCAGTTTCATGACTGTGTGCTTAACTGCTAGTGAGCAGGGGGATGGGAAAGGGTGGAGTTTGAGCCCCCTGCTGGGCAAACAATTCACACCTCTCCATGAAAACATTGAGACAGAGATAAATCGGAGAGCAGGACTAAAGCTTTTTTGACAGTAAAACACCGTATACAACTGCCACAATAAAATTATAACATTTAAACCAAAGATTGGTCTTGTGTAAACGTTTACTATCTTACATTTCCTACATAGACGAAAATCCAGTTCACTCGCGGTTTTATAAATCACGCACATTTCCATCGGTATAAAGTCCATCAGCTTTATTGAAGAAAACAAACGCAAAGTTCCATATTTAGTCACAAATGTCCTCTTCAAAATGCATTAAGTGTTTTGATATCCCACTCCTCTGGAATTTAGTAATTAGCCATAAACGGAACTGAGACACATTCTTAAAAAAAAAAAAGCTAATCTGCTTTGGCTATGCTGGACAACCCGCCTCCTAAATTATAATTGGGCAGTCTAACTTGATTGACACCCACTTGGACCAATTGTAGATGCTTCTAGCTTTCAAACAAGCCCAAACTCGACATGATTGACCACTCAGAGGCTGAGAAAATCAAACGGAGATGTTTGGTGCCATTTGGAGAGGCTGTTTTGTGCCTTTAAAAGAATAATAATAATAATAATAATAATAATAATAATAATAATAATAATAATAGTTTGCTATTTCTAGAAGTCTGCAACGTTTAAAGGCTTTGTGTCATTTTTATAAGCTTTGTGCCATTTGGAGAGGTTTGGTGCCATGGTCCTGCCATGACCATTCCATGTGTTGACTCTTTCACGTCATTTAACACTAATCAGTATTAAAAATATTAACATGGATATCTGAGTCTGATAATAAAATTTACTTCTACTTACAGTCAAATTTTGTAGTGTTTAGGACATTTAACACCCTTCTGTCCAAAAGAAACCAAAAGGGGGTACAAACTTTTACACTCCACTGTATTTGGTTGAAATTGCGCTTATAGAACAACTGAACAGCAACGTTTCCATACAGGTTTTAGTGAAATGTTTAACAATAGCAACTTGACTTGAAATGGATGATGTTTCATTAGCGTGGCCTGTGCCCAAATCCTGCACGACTGCGTATCTAGGTACACTACACACGGTCTGAACGAATGGAGTCTCTACCGCACCTAGTGCACTAGAGATAGACATTCCATACAAGGTGATTTGGGACGGAGCCAGTGCACAGAAACCGTTTCCCTGCGAGAGGCGCAGGTGGAGCTGGAGCTGTGTGACTGATTTGTGCACCTGTGACTACAGAACTACCTCAAGTCTCCACACGGAGCGCTGTTCAAGAGAAAAACACTCCTAAAGAACAAATCACTGCGCCAGCGAGACATCAACCCTTTAACTAGACGTTCATCCCAATTCCACACAAATACCGCGGAACTATTTAGGGCTGAGAGACAGTTCAAAAAGCACTGAAAATAAAGTCACTTGGTAAACAGTTGCCCTCTGCGTCACCCAGACAGCGAGGCGGATAAACTACTTGACTTGACTTCCACACAAATACCGCGGAACTATTTAGGGCTGAGAGACAGTTCAAAAAGCACTGAAAATAAAGTGTTAGTAACGAGGCCGCGTTGCTGGTCCATAAAAAATAATGCTATCTATATAACTCTATTTATAAATGTTTATATATATTTATCTTATTTAGTTAGTTTACATTTATATTATATATAAGTACTTATGCATTATTTTTTTTATGGATTCACAAAAAGCACCGAATTAAACTACAGTCCTAAATTAATAATATATATGTGTGTGTGTGTGTGTGTGTGTGTTTTGGGTTCTTTTCTGTTTTGGACAAACATCTGTGTAAAGTTTTAGTCTGAATTTATATTTGTAACACTCAGTTTGTGGATTTTATTCTAAATAAACAAAAAAAAGGCACTGAAAGTTTGCCCCGCCCCCATCAGATTAATCGAAAAAATAATCGACCAATTAATCGATTGTGAAAATAATCGTTAGTTGCAGCTCTAATAATAAGCTGCATCATGAAATTAATTTTTTAACAAAAGAAATCTTGATTATTTTCAAAAATGGGGTTGTGTTTGAGAAGAAGAATGGAGTGTAATATAGTGTGAATCATAAAAATTCTATTTCATTTCTATTTGTTTACAGAAAGTCTTCAGCAATAAAAGCAGCATTTTGCTGTAGTTGTTAAGGGGCCGTTTACACCACAACGTTTTCAAATAAAAACCGAAAACTTCTGATGCGGATTGGCTGTTCGTTTCCATGACGACGGCGTTTCGGGGCCTGAAAACTTTGGAAAACGGGTTTCAAAGGGCAAGTTTTGGAAAACGATGCCGTTATCATCTCCGGTAAATCATGTAAATTATTATCCAGAAAAACCACAGCTCCTCCGTTTACTTGTATTTGTTTACAGCGCGGTCTTTCCCTCATCAATATGGCGGACATGTTGACGTGAATGCTTACGTGCGCATGCGCGTAGTATTTCTTTACAAAGTGACCTCGCCAGCTACACACACACATTTTGTCCTTTTTGTGTTTATTTCTTGAGAAATAGAAGCTCGAATTTGCAGTGAATGTCCAATATAAACCCAACTTCACCTCAGTTTAGCAGTTTATACATTAAAAATATTAAATTTAAAGTTATTTTAGCTGCTAAATGACTTAGCCACTTTTACACTCACTGTTGTTTATTTTATTTGCTATAAGCAGGGAGCAAACAATGGATTTTAGGATAAAGTAAGGTTACACTTAAATAGTGCCGCTAAAACAGAATAACAAATCTCTCCTCATGAGTTAAATAGTGCACTACATAGGGTGTAGACTGTCATTATTTCATCCCTAATGTAGTGCACTTAAACCGGAAATGACATCAATTTGGGATTCGGCCACACAGCTTCCGTTTAACTTACCTCGGGTTTAAAAACAGAACGGAGTTTTAATTCCTCAAACACAGACAAAATAACCAACTTTTACTTTTAAACTGGATCAAATCTAACTGTAAAACTGTCAGAAATAATTTAATCTGGAGATGATTAGTTCGGTGTAATAAGAGAGATACCCAGGAGATACCCGCTGCAGCTTTTTCTTCTTCTGTGATTTCTACTGGTCGGAGACGCAGCTGTTAGCGCGTTACCGCCACCGCGTGGACTGGAGGATATAGTTCCAGGTTGGAGGAAGTCTATCCTAACAAACTTACACCAATAATTTCCACTCATGGTTTTGTTAGATCCTATTTATTATTCCAGTGGAGTTTATGACTTCTTCATGAATGCCAGCAGTGAGTCGTTCACTGTGTCTTACCCAGATATACTGAGTGAACTACTGAGTCACCACAACCTCAATTTCTAAATGTTTAACAGCACCAAAGTATTCAATTCTGGTGACTTTGGGAGTATTTATTGGTCATATAATGTAACAAACATTAACATAAGCATGTGCTGCACAACATTTTATTAGTTTAATTTTACATTTTAATTTACTGTAAAGCGCTTTGCTAAATTTTGCTATGTAAACTTTTTTAGGTATTAAAACTGGTTACTGTTTGATTGATGACAAACTCCATATTTCTATACCTTGGAGCTCTGTGTTACCATGGTAATTTATAAGCAATTACTAACAACATTACCTTCATCAATGCAAGTTTACATTTTATTTGATACTTGACCATTGTTACGTCCTCAGTTGTATTTCTGTTTGTACTATGTTCCATTCGTGTGTCTATATGGGGGGAGGGATGGGTGTCTTGTCTCCTCCTCTTTTAAGCCCAGTCCACTGCGACTCGTCATGTTCCTGCTGGCCATTGGACGATCACATCTTGTACACACCTGCTCCCGCCTTTGGGATGAGTTGGCTGTACATTTCCGGACGTGTACTTAAGCCTCGTCAGTCTCCATCCCCGGGGCAGATCGGTGCCGTTGCTTTGTACAGCAGATATTTGGTTACGTGTGTTGATTTCTCCTGTGTACGACCTTCTGCCTGTTCTTGACTTTGTTTCTGCTCTGCCCCTTTAAGTTTAATGATTCAGCTCCCAAACTGCTGGAAATGTGGGACGGGTTCTAACTCTTCACCAAGACTGCTTTATCCTGGAGAAGAGGTTTGAGGTAAGAAATCTGTGATCTTCAAAATACCTTCATTTTTATATATCCTAAATACTGAAAACATTTGTTAAGTTGCTAGACATGACTGAATGTATTGCTGTCCAATTAAAATGAAGACAGTATTATTTGTATATTGTAATATAGTACATAGAATAACACTTCCATGTAGAGACACTTAAAGACTTGTATTATATTTGAAAAGAGACATGGTCAATCGTATAACTGTACACAAGGAGTTTGTGCTTGCATCCCGATAATCACCGCTTGCGGCTATATCTGTATGTTGTCTTTCTTGTAAGGTATCCTTGAGTGTTATGAAAGGCGGCGACAAATAAAATTTATTATTGCATAGTTCTCCCATCTGACTATGCAGAGTCCATCGGTGGTGTTGTTCTGGAACTGGGAGCTAATGCTAAATTTAATGTTCTGTTCGAAAAGACAGCTTGATGTGTGGTTTCATTAAATTCATTCAATTTAAATATCTTGTCTTTCTAAGAAAAACTGCTGATTAAGCAGTGCACTATACCATATTCATGAGAAAGTAGAATGTTGTATTTGTTATTTGACGTTTGTGTAAATTCAATACGTCGTTTTCAGCTAGTGATTAAAGAATTGGTTCATGAGTCATCTTTGTCAGATATGCTGGTGGCGCTTTCTGATTTTAGTCCCTTAAACAATCAAAATAGTTATTTGTGTGTGGAACGGTGTTGCATTCCACCCGCGAATACCTGCAACCTGGAATGGAAAATAAGATTTATTTTGTTCCAACACTTTTTTGTTGTTGTTGTTGTTGCTGTTGTTGCTCCAAAACTGAAAAGTGTTACAATGGAAGCAGAAGTAAGTGTAGCTTCTTAAATTGTGTAGTGTAACGCAGTGTTTTTCAATCTTTTTTGAGCTATGTCAAATGTCAATGTCAAAACTTTGTTGGCCGGAATGGGGAACTCCTTGGGAGCAGTCAACCAAAAACTGTCCAAAGGAAGTTCAGCAAATCTTAGCTTTAAACCACGATCTTGTTTCAGTTCAGTTAGTTCCTCCTGCTCCTGCAAAGTCATGTCCTTTCCAACAGCAGTCAAGGCATTCAGTGGAGGCTGAAGAGAAATAAAATGACAACTTCTCAAGAGTTTACAGATGTTTACCTATTACCTTGCACAGTGCAGCAGGGTGATCTTGCCGTTCCTCTGTGAGTGGGAACATCTCAAGGTTGGCACTTTGCACATGTTGTTGCCAGAGGTGCACCTTTAAATGGAATCCATTTATTTTATCCATGCTTGTAAGCAGGTTCTCATTTCGGCCTTGCATCCGTGTGTTCGGTTCATTCAGATCATGAAATATATCTGCCAGGTATGCCAACTTTGCACACCACTCATCACTTGCAAACAGATTTGAGTAATCAGACCTCTCATTTGTCAGAAACACTTTAAGTTCCTCCCGCAGCTCATACACACGGGCCAGCAACTTGTCACGCTACAACCATCGGACCTCCGTATGGAGCAATAAGGCTTTATGCTCCGCTCACATTTCCTCACGCAAAGATGCAAATATACCTTTTCAAAGGTCGTGTCTTTACAAAGTTCCCTATGCGCACAACATCATCCAACACAGGAACTAGTTCTGCTGGTAAAGTCTTTGCAACGAAGGCCTCACGGTGCAGAAAACAGTGTGTAACAATAAGATCTGGGTTTCTTTCCTTCACTCTGCTAACGAAGCCTTAGGTGTGCCCGACCATGGCTGCAGCTCCATCAGTGCAAACATTTGTGCAATTTTCCCACTTAAGTCCTCCCTGGTCAAGATATTCCGATTTGACCCAAAAAATTTCCTCTCCTGTTGTTTTTTCTGGCAGTGCCTTGCAAAATAGGAAGTTTTCTCTAATGGCATCTCCATCCACAAAACGCACATTGGCCAAGAGTTGAGAATATCCGTAGACTCATCAAGTTACAATGCAAATTTCCTACTGATACGTATCTTTTCCAAAACATGGCTTTCGATGTCTGTAGACATGTCATCAGTATGTCTGGCGATTGTGTTATCTGAGAGTGGGAGTTTAGATATGTCTTTAACCGCGTCAGGGCCGAGCATCTCGTTGACAGTGTGTTTGCGGGCAGGTAGTATTAACGTCTCTGCCACAGTGTGGGACTTTTTTCATTTAGCTACAAGTTCAGCAACTAGCTTTGAGGGCTTTGTAATTTACCTTTGTGGTTTTTCTCATTAATGTTGCCTGTTTCGGTGTTTTCACGCAGGCAAACAAGATAGTCCATCGGCTTGTTTTGAAGCGACGGGTGTTTCGCTTGGAGATAGCGTTTAAGCTTGCTTGGCACCATAGCGCTATTGGACTGCTTCTCGCCACACACCAAGCATAATGGAGTCGGGGTCATCTCATCGCTGGTGAAAGTAAATCCTAACAAAAGATAACTTTCGCTGTATTGCCTCGAGCTCACCGTCTTTGCTTTCTTTTTACCACCACTCATACTAGGCCCTTCACCTGGGTCACAATCTTGTCTAGGGCCCAGTTCGGAGTTTGCATTTTTCCTTTTTAAAAACTTCTCCATCACTGCCACCACGACCTGTTGCATGCGTCACTAATTCTCTTGTCTCTAAGAAGGTAGGAGGCAATTACCTGCTGCCACAGGGACGAATATTACATTACTCTGCCAGTCACTATATTACAGCACAGACACTCAACAATGGCTTATTATTTGCAGATAATAATGAATAAATTTTAATAAAAAAGAATTTTAAGACTAAGTGAAATTGGACAATTTCTCACGGCACGCCTGACGATCTCTCACGACACACTAGTGTGCCACGGCACAGTGGTTGAAAATCACTGCTCTACGGTATGTAGACTGTATTACATGCGTGTTGAGCAGAGAGGAGATATTATAATATTATACAGTATCTGGAAATATAGTGTGTGACTGCTGCTGAAATAAGGAAGAGACTTGGGATTCTCCTTTTCAAATCTGAAACCAAATTGCTGAAGCAGCACAATACTTACCTGAACAGCACACTCTGCGAAGTCTTTAGTTATTTAAACTAAGCATTGGTTATTCAGTGGTAGAATTCTCGCCTGCCACGTGGGAGACCCTGGGTTCAATTCCCGGCCAATGCAGAAGTGAGTTTTGAAAGTTAAGCCTTCACCAAAAGAACATTACAAGCCTTATCATTTCTGCCCAAACTAGACCAACTCCATGCTGCTGAAATATACAAGAGACTTAGGATGCTCCTTTTCTATTTTGAAACCAAACTGTTTAATCAGAACAATACTTAATGAAAAGCACACTCTGCATTGTCCTTAATCCTTTAAGATAAGCATTAGTGGTTCAGTGGTCAAATTCTGACCGACCATGCGTGAGGCCGGGGTTCGATTCCCGGCCACTCACGGCTGAGTTTTGAATATTGAGCCTTCACCCAAAGAACTCTACAAGCCTTATCAATTCTGTCCAAAAAAAGGGTAGCAGACACAGTCCACGTTGCTCAAATATACAAGAGCCTTAGGATGCTCCTTGTCAATTTTGAAACCAAATTGCTGAGTCAGCACAATACTTACCTGGAAAGCGCCCTCTGTGAAGTCCGGGTTAGATTCCAGGCCAATGCACAACTGAGTTTTGGAGACGTTTGTGTTGCTTGAGCCTTCACCCAAAGCACTTCACAAGCCTTATCAATTCCGCCCAAAACTAGGGTAATGGACAAACTCCATGCTGCTGAAATATGGAAGAGATTCTCCTTTAGAATTTTAAACCAAATTGCTGAAGCAGCACAATACTCAGCTTTAAATCACACTCTGCGAAGTCCATGGATTTTTAACATTGGTGGTTCAGTGGTAGAATTCTCACCTGTCACACGGGGGCCAGTCACACGTAGGTGTAGAGCGCTGACTAGCCAATAGAAAGCGAGGAAAATCCAGGAGGAGGGTCGGACGAACCTAACATAAAAACATCCTTTCAAATATTTATATTATATTATCTGTTACATATTGTATCTATGTAATTTTTTAAAAGCGGCATTGTCAACATTTACTATTCCGATACTCTTTCAGTGTGTAAAATTAACTGTTAAAGAAGAATGTGAAATTAACAGTTTGCATATATTATTTAGATAGTTATTTTAATTTTGACAGAGTGTGTTAGAGTAAGTTATTGAAAATGTATTCCAAATAAGGACTAATATTTTAAAACATTTACAAATACAAGCTAGATAAAACATATTTACAAATACAGAGGACAATTTTGTTTTGTTTTTTTTAAATACAATGTTGTCTATACACAATTCCACAATGGTAGAGAGAGAGAGAGAGAGAGAGAGAGAGAGAGAGAGAGAGAGAGAGAGAGAGAGAGAGAGAGAGCGCGAGAGAGCGCAAAATGAGATTCATGGTCAACAGTATTACACAGGATTTGTAACTATTTACCAAAATCCAACCTTGTGCTTGGCTTGCAATCAGACATGCCATGCACAGACCATAAATTCTGTGTTTCACAACAAAGTTATTTTCTCTTTTCAACAATCCACCTCTGCCTCTCAGCCTCATAGAATGAGGACTGCTGAAACTCTGCCCATGTCGTCTCTGCATTCATTCCCTGTACTTGACACAGGGAGAGCACTTTAGACGGACAGTAAATGTATTTGCCTGCCGCTCCAGGGAAACCAGTGTGGATATGAGGGTTATTGGGTCCTTGTTTTAGTGGCTGGTGTCAGAACCTGCACAGATGACCAGAAGGCCCTCTGCAGAGTATGCCTCAAAGACTTTCCTGGAGCAGTAGAAGTATTTAACGTCACCAGCCTGCTAAAAGAAATGTACAGAGGAGCCATCACCCATGTAACGAGAATTTGGCTGACCACAAGCTAAACAGGATCTAATTTGTTTTTTTGGTGTCTTCTCAACTGCTGCCTGTGTCAGAGGTACGTCTTCAGGAACACCACTAGCAGGTGGATTGAACGGAGTGGGAGGCTGTATTGTTCCTGACCACATCTTCTCTTTGAGGTGTTGACTTCTCTTGCAATGAAGGATTGTCTTTAATGCTTCTTGCCTCTTCAGATGAGCCCCGAAGTAAATCACCTGATGGGCCTCTCCTGAAGGACACGTTGATTCTCCCAGGGATTTTTTTTTTCTTCATGCTGATGGCCTGAATAGTACCCATAGATATGAACAATTAACATAAATATATAAAAAGAATTTACTTAGTTATGCATAATGTTTTGTAAAGTAAAATTATGGTAACTGATTCTTTTAAAATAACTTGACAGGTTTCATATTAGAGTAAAAGATCAATGACCCAAAATTTAATTATACAACTATTGAAAAGATACACATCTACTCTAATATATTCTAACCTAATCTAACATAACTGTGATCTGCTCACTTGTTACCAAAAGACTTAAAACAAATAAAAAGAAATAAACAAAAAGAGATGAAAGCCGAAAAAATAAAGCCAATAAAGTATTAACTGGTTTACGCGGTAGCGGAGGCAATTCAAAATGTAGATCTTCAAAAAAAGAAAAAGAAAAAAAAAAGAAAACACCAAGCTTCGGAACAGCACCATGGAATCAACATGTGGCGAAAAATATATTGCATCCGTAGTGATAAGGACTACCACTGAGAATTAACTGGAGAAGTTAAGGAAAGTTGAGCATAACTACTTTCAGCTAACTACCCTGACAGTGGTGGGATTTGAACCCACGCCCCAAAGAGACTGGAGCCTAAATTCAGCGCCTTGGACCACTCAGCCACACTACCCCAGGCTGACATGGTGGTAAACCCATTCATGGTAAGAAGGTGACCGGGTCATTCCGCCAGACAACAAGAAATCTGGCATGG
>NW_026521087.1:3660632-3774141 GCF_001660625.3 Ictalurus punctatus
CATAAAATTAAGGTTATAGTGTACTTGTAACCATCCGTCTCTGCTTGGTACAGCCCCAGTTCATGTGACGGTGCTCTGGTGTGTGTGGGACCTCGTCGTTGGCGTGCCAGAGGAGGAGAGAGGAGGCAGATGGAGATGTGTATCCTGTGTCACGAAGCGCAGGAGATCCTACCTGATGGCGCCGTCATGGTGCTCGCTGCCTTTGTCCAACGCTCTACGGTCATGTCCGAGAACCACAAAAGACCCCCTCACAATCCAGGTAAGGTTATGGTTTACAGTGTGCAAGTCAAGTAATTGGATAGGTTTGAGTAGCCAGTGTGCTTATTTCTGGAGGATACATGTGTGTTCCAGAGAGCTATGATCCCCTCTTCATGCACCCTGACCTGTCCTTTGGTACCCATACCGGCAGCTGTGGCCACATCATGCACTCTCACTGCTGGCAGAGCTGAGGAGTTGGGCAAAATGTTACTTCTAGACAGCCTTCTACTTAATCCCAAATAAAAAGTTTTGCTGCTTTCAAATGTTTGTGGATATAGGCAATAGAATCAGCAGCTAACAGTAAATAGTTTGTCTAGAAAATAATATGACCTCTGTATGAGCAATCACAATAAATTAGCTAATATTAATCAATCAGTCTGGATGTTTTGTGACCGAAAAGTCAAAAATCTAATCTGTGATGTACAGGAAAGTCTTCATGGATGTGTGGTGATCGATAAGATGTAGATCCAAATTGGATGTGTTTGGCTTAAATATGCGATCTGCAGATAGATATATTTTTTTGTCCCAATACAGTGAGCTGATCATCGACACAAAGCATGAAACAAAGCTTGCTATGTGCACTTGACTATTTTTCACTGTCTTAGATCAAGCCAGTGTTACTTTCGTAGTCTGTAAACTTATTGCGCCTCATGGGGAAGCAAAGAATGTTAACCTGATCTGACCTTAGGAGTAAGTGCAGTTCAGTTCAATTTTATTTGTATAGCGCTTTTTACAATAGACATTGTCTCAAAGCAGCTTTACAGAAATATCAACATGGTATACAGATATTAAAGGTGTGAATTCATCCCAACTGAGCAAGACACTGAGTGGCGACGGTGGCGAGGAAAAACTCCCTAAGGTGTTTTAAGAGGAAGAAACCTTGAGAGGAACCCGACTCAGAAGGAACCCGTCCTCATCTGGGTAACAACAGATAGTGTGAAAAAGTTCATTATGGATTCATATGAAGTCTGTATGGCCTTAGGAGCAGCCAGAGAGTATCAAAAGCTAAAGAAATCAGGTGATTGAACTTGTTATATATACATCAGAATATATCCACTGGACATTATTAAAGTATAATGAGGTGGGGGTCAGAGTGCAGGCTGCTGTGTTAATGCAGGTCTTTGAATATCAATGATGCAAACAGGGAGGAGAAATGTAACAGGTATTTACATACCAGTCAGTATGTGTGTGTGTGTGTGTGTGTGTGTGTGTGTGTGTGTGTGTGTATATGTGTGTATATGTGTGTGTCTCTGCACCACTTAACTCCTGTCTCCCATTTTTACTGCATTTGTAAAACTGGAGACACTGCAGGGGGAAACCACTCAAACCCTGTAGTGTGTGAATCTCCCAGAGCTTACACATTCAAACTGAAACTACACAAGCACTACAAACGTGTGTGTGTGTGTGTTTGTATTTGTGTAACAAATAAAGTAGCAGTAAACCATTTTTGTTTTGATCTTGATGTATGTTTTGGATCACTGTCCTGCTGGAAGATCCAACCACGGCCAATTTGAAGCTTTCTGTCAGAGGCAGTCAGGTTTTCATTTAATATCTGTTGATTTTTGATAGTTCATGATGCCATGTATCCTTTCTCTGTACCGTCACTTTGGGGTGGTAGTTACATCCATCGACTTGGATAAGCAAGTTACAAGCCATCGATAAGGGAAACCTGAGATCAAGATACATCTCAGGTTTTATTTATTTATTTTCATTTATTTATTTATTTTTTTAAGAACTCACTTTTTACATTCCTTCTAATAAGTCGCCTAAATGCATTCTTAAATTCATTCTGCTTAAGGCACTCCACAAAAGCTTAGTGGAGTAGTACTCCAGCTACCCAGGAGTAGTTGATTAAAAACAGTCGAGAGTATTTGTTTATAAAACTAATTGTTGAAGCCCTAAAAAGAGCAGTGTTCCTGTGGACCTCAGGGGAAGCAGTAAGGAGCTCTGTTCATTTGAGAACTTTAAGAAAAGTAACCTGGGTGAAGCTCTTCATGAATCTGGGAGATGTTGAGTATGTGCAAAAAATTTAAATATAACATTTAAAAAGTTTAAGATTTCACAGCATATTTGTGTGCATGTTATTTCAGTATTAATGTTCTTATTATTATTTTAAAACTTTTTTTTTAAAAAACAAAAAAACACATGTGCCAGGGTGTACAAACGTTTTTTTTTTTTTTTCCTGGTTGCGTATTTAAAATTCTTACTTGAACCGGTACATCTATACGATATATTTTCGTCATGTGTGTGCTTGTGTGTGTATTTGCACATGTATGTGCACCCATTTCGGTACTTCTCTAAGCAGGAGCTGAAGGAGCTTTTCACACTGGAGGACACGTACTCGTCCTCCATTCGGCTGCAGCTGCAGTCGCTCCACTCGTCTGCGTGCCGCTCCGACCCTGAGCTGCAGTGCCACATCTCCTCTCTGAAGGGCATGAATGTGTTTGGCGTGTCCCGTCATGACTTGCTGTTCTCTAATGAGGATACTCTGCAGGACGAGGACAAATATGGTCACAATTTGGCCCATATCTGTTCAGCGGTGCTATATCTAGGCCATATGTGACGGATAATACCCACATGTGGCCCAAACGTACTTGCTATTTGGGATGTCTGGTTGGGGTGTGAAAATTTTAGATGCTGGATTGACAGTTATATTATTAAATAACAATATGAACAGCAAGATTATTAATTGGACTAGCATAAGTAATGAAAATAGCAAATGTTAATATTCATAAATACAGGTAATGGGATTTAGTGTTAATAGTGTAAGAGTAAGTGTAAATATGAATCTGAAACAGATGTGGCTGTTCATCTCAGTGCTTTAATTGAAGAAAAAGTCAAAAAAAGTTTAGCCATGTTGCATAACGTACATAAAGGGCAAGCAGGCGGAGCTTGTGTCCCCAAACATGATCAGTGCTTGCTTTGATGTACAAAACTCCTCATATGGCATAGAGCATGCACCATACAGCATTCCTCAAATCTAGGCCTAATTCTAAACCACTTTAGCTGGAAGACCCACCCACACACTGTGTGTGTCAGTGACTGTGTCTGTATGGTTGGATGATGAGCAGGTGTGTGTGTGTGTGTGTCAGTGCCTCGAGTGTCTGTACAGTAAGCTGATGAGCAGTTGTATCTCACTGTCTCCAGTGTTAATGTCAATGGCCTTCAGAAAAAAGTCCAGTGCTTCCTGTTTCCTCCCTTCAGACAAACACTGTTTCCCAGAATGCACCAGTGAATCAAACGATTCCTCTTGATGTTTGACATCATTTGGACTCTGCACTTCAGTGGCTGCACACTGATGCACAACTTCACTAGAGGCCAGTTGAACGTCAGTGAAGCTCTTTACCATCACCTTCCTCTTCCTCCTCAGACTCAACCATGTGTTCACTAGGCTCTGGCTCGTCCTCTGGCTCCTCCCACTCCTCTAATTGTTCCTCTTTCGTCTCTTGTTCCTCCTCTTCCTCCTCCATATCCTGCAGCTGTGACTGTACTCATGAGCGTCGTGATGCGATTGATGTGTTTATGCTGCATCTGCGGTTGGTGCCATTATTCAGCATGGATTTGGGTGTGGAAGATCTGAGGCCCATGAAGCTGCGAGCTAATGGATTGCTAGCCAAAACAGGTTTCTCCACCTCTTCTTCTTCTTCATGCCCCTCTTCCTCACCATCATAGATGACTCGCAGTTTTTTTTTCTTGGTGGGGCAGAACAAGGACTCGTCTGCTGCAGTGAAATATACTGACTTCTGCCTACCACTATCATTGTTGGGTGTGGGGTCAGATTCATCTATAGCTCCAATGGCAGAGGTTTAGATGCATCAGAATCAAACTCGATACAGGCTTTTGAATCAAAGTCCACGTCTGATAATGCTTTTGGTATGTTTGACTCAATTCCCAACAGAACTACAGATGAATCTGATTGCTTGAAAGGAGAAATGTGCAAGGTCTGATTCGAGTGAGTGTGTATGATCAGATTTCTCCTCTATGATTAAACGCTCCTCATCATTTATGCTCTTAAACACTTGTCCAAAATCACTGTCCTGTCACCTGTGTAGATAAATCCATCACATGCTCATCCTTCACCTCCTTCCCTCCATCCATGCTCATCATCTCCAGCTCGTCTGATCCTGATTGGGTGAGATCCACCACGGCAGGTGGGCTGAGGTTATGGCAGGGTGGCGTGGTTTTGACATCATCCATCGTCGTGTGTTGGTCTGGGCCCTGTTGCCTTGACAGCGGGAGCCAACTGGGTCCTGAGTTCTGATTAACGCTGTCCATCATGAGGCTGTGCAGCTGTGACTCGGCCTGGACCAGGTCCTGCGCTTTCTGCACACGCTGGTCACTGTAAATACAACACATACAAATACAACAGCACGGCACACTCCTGACTTCAAAAAAGAAATTGCAAGCATTCTAGCAAAAACTTTCAAAAACAATTCCTCTATTGAGAACTGCCCTCCTGCTTTCTGGACTTTTCTTACTCAGCAAGAAAAAGAAAAGAGAAACTTCAGCTCTGGTACAACCGACCTTTTACTACGCATAGAACATCTCTATTTGAGGAAGAGTAAGAAAACATATAGTTAAAAGTAAAAATACTAAAGTGTACCGTACCCCTAAAGCTGATTGTTTGGTGGGGAGGTGTGTCTGATTGCTTATTCGGAAACAATCTGATGAGACGCTGTGACATTTATTTCTTCTGGTTTAGTCAAATTCAGATTAATGTTGTTTACAACACGGACAGCAGAAAATCCAGGTGGAGGAGTTTCAGTTTCTGACACTGTGGTCTCAATATCTTTAGAACGAGGAACTGAACTCTCCATACCTCCTGAACCACACCCTGATCACAAGCACTTGGTGCTAATGGGCTAGGGGTTAGGCTTTTGGAGTTAAGGGGTTAGGGGTAGAGAAGATGAGTTAGGCTGTAGGAAATTACCTCTGTTACAGTGTTGGTGGACTTGAAATGTGTAGTTTGTGGAATATCAGTAAGACTGTAATTCCCAGAATGCACTGCATGAGATGAGAGTGAAGAGGGTGCAGGATTCTCTGCAGTGCCAGTGTACACCTCAGAGCTCTGGACTCGAAACATTACATACTGAAACCCTGCAAGACAGAATTGTGTCCATAGCACATTATCAGTCTTACCCTGTGTGTGTGTGTGTGTGTGTGTGTCTGTCTGTGTGGTCACTTCTTCCATAAGGCATGTGTTGAGCCATGGCTTATGGATCACAGGACCTGCCCGATGCATGTGTGACATCCTCAAATCCCTCAGAGTAGAGGTGAGGTGTGTGCGTAAATGGATTCATGAGAGTTTCTCATCTCTCTAGAGACGGATGTTGAGGAGCAGCACATGTAGACGGTCACTTCTGATTTGCATTCGTTTCCCAGCAGCACTGAGTACTTTCACACACACTGTGACTCAGTCTCCAGCATACACCCCAACTCCGAGTCTCTCACACAGCGATCAATCTCTATGAATCTCTGCATGCAACAGAGCAGCTGGGTCCTGCTGACCACACACATGAAGGTGAGAAGTGCGCGTACACACACACACACACACACACTGTATTTCAGCCTGCCTTGCTTAATTCCAGAAGCTGCTGCTAATAAGCTAGTTTTTTCACTGTGTGTGTGTGTGTGTTTGTGTGTGTGGAGGAGGGGGGTTTGTATTATTTTGGAAGCACACACCTGTATTTGGACTAAACATACTAGCATGACCACAAAAAGATTCAAGATCATGGCTCTACTGACGAGAGGCCATCAGGTTTGAGAGAACGCTGATATTCTTGTCCTGGGTTCAATGGAAACATGGTGTCAGAATGTGCGCTGGTCTGTCAATACAGTTCCCTCTGAAAGGTTTGGAACAGCAAGCCCAGGATTTATTTTTATTATACACTGAAGACATTTGGCTTTGCGATATGTTGGTGATTTTAAGGACATTCCAAACATGTTCCAATATTTTTGATCATTTGAAAAATGGGTAGGTTTAAACAAGGTGCCATATTTTAAGTTGTTTGACCAGAATTTAATTTCCTAATATTTACAACTAAATTTGTTAATCAACTCCTATTCATCGTTTGATCTCAAGCCCAAATGTTTCCAGTATATAGCAAACCAAAATAATTGCCCTTGCTGTTCTAATACTTTTCTCCATCTAATGGGAATAGCTCAGCAGCGGTGTTCTTCACAGTGGCTGACAGTTTTTGGTCTTGGTCTTGTCACTGAGTTGACCTGTGGAGATCCAGGGCAGGTTTCATGGTGATTTTCTCTGGCAGGTGGGGCATCTTCAAGTTACTTGGTTACAGTTATATTTCTATAGCACTTTTCTAGACACTCAAAGTGCTTTACACTGGGAGGAGACCACTAGTGTGTATCTTCCACCTGGATGATGGGACAGCAGTCATAGTGTTCCAGAACTCCCACCACAAACAAGCTATTACTGGAGAGGAGAGAGTGATGTAGCCAATTCAGAGATGGGGATTATTAGGGGGTGATTGAGAAGGTCAATGAGGGAATTTGGGCAGGACACTGCGGTTATACCCATACTCTTTTTTTAATTTATTTTTTATTTATTTATGTTTTATATTTTTAATGACCACAGAGAGTCAGGACCTCAGTTTAATGTCTCATCCAAAAGACAGTGCTGTTTATACAGTAGTGTCCCCGTCACTATTTTGGGGCATTAGACCCCACACAGACCACAGGGTGAGCCCCCCCTGCTGGTCTCACTAATACCACTTCCATCAGCAAGCTTAGTTTTCCCTAGGAGGTCTCCCAGTACTGCCCAGGCTCAACCCTGCTTATCTTCAGTGGGACGCCAGGCAAGAGCTGTAGGGAGAGATGGCTCTGGTCATGTTTTTCTGCATTCAGTGATGGACTGGGAAACTGTTGTTTTCTTGTAGCTGCCCTAACTGTTTAGGAGGGTGTGCTCCTCAGTGCAGAGGTACGCTTCCATACGGAGGCTCTATTCAGTGACTGTATCCTGTGCTGTGATTGGCTTGCAGGTTTGGAGGCAGTGTGTTTGAAGTGCCACTGCACTACGATAACCCCGCCTTTGAGAGTGAAACTCGCAGCTAGGAGACCAGCAAAACACACTGTGACTGTAAACACACACACACACAACATGCGCACATGTTCACATACACTATACATACATTTACAGTCACAGGTTTGGATTTAAAAATGCATTTTATTTAATTTCTGTGTGTGAGTTATTTAATGACCTCATGCTGTGGTTAATGGGAGGAAAATCTCTTCTCTTTATCTCTGGGGTGTGTGTACTGGAGAAACACACAGTTCACTAGCTCCCTCTGCTGGACATGTGTTGCATTACCTCTCTCTTTCTCACACATACAGTCAGTATATACTGAATTTGCCATGTGACAGGTGTTCCTGGTTCAGTATGGGTGGAGCTTATGTAAATTTTTTTCAACTTAATCATGTGACATCCGTTAGCTTTTCTTTCCACTTGTTCAGCTTGATCATGTATTTAATGCTGTATAGCGACTGCTGGGAGGTAACGTTAATGTTCGCTGTGTTAACTAGTGCTGTGGGTAGGTGACGGGCTAGCACAGCTGATATTACTAAACTATTATACTGTTTAATTATAGGCAGGCTTTTATGCCCACAAATACTAAAGAAATAAAAACAGAAGCTAGTGGTAATGTTATACAGTTCAGATTATACTTAAGCTCCCCCCTCACACATAGACACGCCTGTCAATTGGCACAAGAAAGCTTGCTATTTTTCAAAAAAAAAAAAAAAACAACTTAAAATTATTCTAATTTTACTAACTATTTTACAAAATATCAAAATGTGTCCTTTTATGTGTGTGTGCTTCACAACGTGGCCTTATTGGTATCTTCTGTACTCTATGAACTACTGATCTGAACTGTTAAATAAGAGGTGTAATTTTAATCAAATTATAGTGATATGAAAATGTAAACTGTAAATAAAGTCTCTTTTTATCATGAATGTGCGTGTGTCCACCTGGTCCCTTGGCATGAGCGGGGATATTTATCTAGAGTATCAGTTACTGTACGAAGTCTGTAGTAACAGCCATTCTCTTAAGATGATTTAATGGAGCTTGCATTTAAAGTGTAACTTGTACTTTAGTTTTCTTCATTTTCCCAAAATTTAACACTAGATATTTCACAGTACATGAATACCACATGGAGATACAAACTTTATAGTTGACGTGAAGGTAACACTGTTTACACAAGGGTAATAGGGTTGACACTGAGGTAACACTGTTTACACAAGGATAACAGGCTTGACACTGAGGTAATGCTGTTTACACAAGGGTAACAGGCTTGAAACTGAGGTAACACTGGTTACACAAGGGTAACAGGCTTGACACTGAGGTAACAGGGTTTACGACCTTTAAGTGTAGAGATCTGATTAATTTTATGTACATATGTGTGTTCATGAATAAAAAAAAGTACTGTTGTGTCTGCTCAACTTTTTTTTGCCGAGGGCTATGCAAATTGAATTTAAATTCACTAGTCTTACTTAAATTTCCTATATTAACTTGTAGATTTTAATTATAAATATATTTTCTAATAATTATAGTCTCTATTGTATCACTGGAACAATGGCCCATATACACTCAGCTAATCACGTCACAGCAGCACTGTACATGAAATCATGCAGCTACAGGTCAATAGCTTTATTAATGTACACATCAAACATGTATTATTGTGTATGGGGAGGACCGGGTGGGTGTGAGACCCAGTTTCTGTCCCAATTTCTGTCCCAGTCTGGCCCGGCTCCTTCAGGAACTACTTTATGTGATGTTGTGTATATCAGCTGCTTGTTTCTTCTTGGCCTTTACACACAGTAAATGTTTACTGTTCTGCAATTCTACATGTTTTTATTCTTTTGACCACTAGGGGTCTCCAATGTAAACCCTTGGGAAATTAAACATTTTCAACACATCTGTAATAAAGCTGCAACTTTTGGGGTTTTTTTTTTGGAGAGTTTTTTCAGGTTTGGAGGGTTTGAGGGGTTTTTGGACTGTTTCGGCGGGTTTTTTGGGTTTTGAGTTTTTTAGCATTTCGGAGGTTTCAAAAGTTTTCTGATTTATTTTTTATTTTTTAGGGGTTTCGGAGGATTTTGTAGGGTTTTGCAGGTTTTTTAGAGTGTTTCGGAAAGTTTTTTTCTTTTATACTTTTTTTTTAATGTTTTGGAGAGCATTGGAGTGTGATGATCATGGTGACAATGTTGACGATGTTGATGACGATGAAGATGATGATGACTGCAACGATGATGATAACTATGACAATGACGATGATATGACTGCGATGACGATGATGATTACGATGATGGTGACGACAATGATGACAGTGACTATGATGATCACGGCAATGAGGGTGACGATGATAATGACGATTATGAGGACAATAATGATGATGGTGATAATGGTGGTGATGATGGTGATGATGATCTGAAGTCTTTATTTTCTCCTACAGCGTGTATGAAGCAGCGCTGCACGGAGCAGATGAGGGAATGTCTGGACTGGATTATGGCTGAATGTAAGAATTTGTATTCAAAATTTCTGCAAAGTATGGTGATCTCCTTCATACAGAAGTCAGATGGTTGAGTAGGAGTAAGGTACTTCACCATTTTATTTCCTTGGTGAGTGAAATTAAGGCTTTAATGGAACCGGGGGGGACTAACCTGTTGTCTTATGGCTGCTTGATCTTGCATTCTTGGCTGATGTGATGGAGAAACTGAATCAGCTCAATCTACAGTTACAAGGTAAAGACAAAACCATATGTGATATGATCAGTGCTGTGAAGGTATTTAAAGCAAAACTGTAATTTTACCTTTAGCAATTGAAAAACAAAAGATTGCAACACTTCCCCTCATTGGTAAAGACAGAAAGAAAGCCATGCAAATGCAACCAAAATTTTGGATGTCCTCGAGTATTGTGACCTCCTGTCCAGGCTTGGGCAGGAATCTGAGGAAAGGTTCAGCGATTTTGAAAATCTTGAGACATGTGTGGCATTTGTTGCCGTCTTTCATGGAGATAGACATGGATCACATTTCAAAGCAGATGGCTGAACTGTTCAGTGTCAATGCTGTAGAGATAGAGTTGGAGGTTATTAATCTCCAAAATCATATCCAGCTGAAATCTCAGCAACATTCACAAAATTTCTGGAGACTTGTAGACCCAGAAAACTACAAGAACATTCACCAAGCTGCCCTCAAACATCTGCTTTATTTGGATCTACAGACCTTTGTGAAGCAGCGTGTTCTGATATGAACGTGATCGAATCTAAATTCAGAACAAGACTGACAGATGAACATTTAAATAATTGCATAAGAGTGAACCTAAGTGCATACACACCAGCATATACCTCCCTTGTGGAATCAATGCAGTGTCAGTCAGCTCATTAACTGTAAATAAGTGTGAATGCACTTCATGTCATATTGGATATTCTGTGTTTACAAACAGCAAAGAAGCACTAAGAATTCAAGTGGGAAGCAGAAAGAGTTGTGGGAGGCCTAAGGCACATTAGGTTGACCCATTTATTTTCAGGCAGGTGATTCCTTCCTTTTGTGCCAACTACCATAAAGCACCTCCAAGTTACAATCCGTGCTTTGGCCGGGAATCAAACCCAGGTCAACTGCTTGGAAGGCAGCTATGCTCACCTCTATACCACCAATGTCATGCTGGGCAATTCAACGCTGCTGAACAAAGTTTAAGTATGTGCTCTTCTCATCAGAAGACCATAGGCAACAGCTAAAGGGAGATTCTGTTGTGGTTTCTGTAGTGTAGTGGTTATCACGTTTGCCTAACATGCAAAAGGTCCCTGGTTTGAGACCGGGCAGAAACAAGCTAGAAATTTTGAACTTTGCTTTAATAACTGACCGGTTGTCATCACCGTAGGATCAGGTCCTCTAGGAACAGCCGGAAAGCGAGACCTTGGACAGAGCAGATTTCCTTCTTTTGTGCTTTTGTAGCAAAGCAGTGAACATTTGCTTACGAAATGAAAGGGAGTCTCTGGTTTTCCACAGAAAGTGGAAGCCTGGCTCTTTCGTTGCTCAATAAGACTCTGAACGTGACTGGAAAATTTTCCGTAAAGTACTGGTCGCCAAGTTCACCTATCAGCAAGAGGTCTACGCCCGAAAAAGGCTGGGAGCGGCTTCCCTTCCATTGAGCCTTTTGTAGCAAGGCAGATAACAGCTGCTTGCAAAATCACAGGCAGGTTCTGCTTTTCCACTGATTGTGGGAGCCTGGCTCTTTCCTTCATCAAGAAGACAAGAGTAATGATGCGCTTGATTCGAGGGGTAGGGGTAGACATGGCCAGGGAAGAAGAGAAACAATACAGAGCAGCAAGTAGTTACACAGACTCCTGAATGTTCTCCATAACCATACATTTCATGTAAACACCAACCAGAAAAACTGAAAATATATGTACACACTGTATTTCACAATAATTAACAATGGTCAAGTCCATCAATAACGCAAATGTCCAAGTCTGTTAAGTTCAGTACCCCAACTAAACTTTCTAAATCTTACGCTTCGGTCCCCATTTGGGCGCCACTCTGTAGCGTGGTACCTTATGGGGTTTGGACGCCAGACAGTTCAAATTAACAGTCACTTATAACTTATAATTTGGACATCACTCAGAATAAGGCTACTCAATTCTTACAAAATAAGTTTATTATTATTTATGCAATAAACATAAGAAAATACAGATCGTTTCAGTCATAGAAACCGAAATAATGAAAACCAAAAAGTTCCCCTACGTGGGATTAATAAACGCACCCATAAGGAAATAAGGCTCTATTCATAAAAGAAACTTTTCACACACAAAAGGCAGAAAAAAACATTTAACCCCAAAATAATTCTTAACCAAAACAAAAAAGTTGTTCACTTTAAAGCTGCACTTCAATGGCGGTGATTTAGGCGTACGGGAGTTCGTGAACCCGAAAGCATGGGAAACCGGCAGTCAGATTCCGCTCAACACTCGGAGTTCTTTACAGACAGTAACATCCAACGATTTAAACATACTGGTTCTCCACAAAAGTATTAAAGAAAGGATCTCAAACCCGTGATGTGCCTCCGAACCCTCAAAACTCCGCTCGCTCGTTTATTCACCTTGGCAGAATATTCCCGAAGTGTTCGCCAGCCTCCTGAATCAATATCCACAAGGTTATAATCCACAGTAAGAGCATTAGCATGGTCCTTGGCAAACACACACCATCAGTTCCGCCATTCCCACCTGGCTCTCATTTCCGCGTCCCGCTTTCTCTCATCTAGTCACCTGTTCTTTTTATTGCTTCCTAAGACCCCACCCTTCTCTTCATCTCTTTTTTTACTTCCGTTAATTAAAACACCACGGAATGGAACGGACTCCGCTTCTGCGTCACTAAATGGTAAAATGGTAAATGGCACAGTTATAGCCAAAGCGCTTTACACTGTGTCTCATTCACCCATTCGCACACCAATGATAGCAGAGCTGCCATACAAGGCGCTAACTTGCCATCGGGAGCAACTTGGGGTTCATTGTCTTGCCCAAGGACACTTCGGCATGTGGAGTCCTGCTGGCCGGGAATCAAACAGCCAACCCTACGATTAGTGGACAACCCGCTCTACCACCTGATCCACAGCCGCCCCTGTCACTGTGCAGCTATCTGTTACAAATGAATGGGAAAATATCCTTGGCATCCCTGCAATTCAAGGATGTTGTAATTGGTAAGTTGTGATGTCAAAAGTATCTGTACCAAGTTGATACTAAAATTTTAAAAAGAATGATACGATAAGTTTTTTTTTTCAGTATCGGCTGTACCAAGTATTCTTCTGCTTTCTGACTGACTTTCTTTTGTAGGTATTAATTAACCGTGATTTCCACTCAGCCATCTTACTGCAATTTGTGTAGGTTAGGAATAAGACTGAGGATGGAGTTGTACAGTTTTGTAGTGTGTATCGTTTGTAAATATTGTTAACTTCTTTACCATAGCCATGCTGAGGGAGGTGTTGACTAAATTAGAGATGGTGCTGGACCAACAAACCACTGAGATTGCTTCAACTACAGGTGTTCCAAGTGCAGTCTTTGGATATTGATGATGATTTACTGCCCTGCAAGATCTTCCTCAACTGCATAGTCTGGAGCGAAGGATGCAACAGAGCCCAGATTACAAGCAAAATCTGGTGAGAATTTTTTTACTTTTTTTGTTAACAATTGCTTGCACAATTACACAGCTACTGAGAGTGTTTGTTTTCTCAAGGTGACACACTCGTACTCATTCAACACCACTTTGATATGAGGGAACAGTTATGACCTAATCTTTGGTAGAGGAGCAAAACATGGAAAGCACACAGGGCAGGGTAACTGCAGGAGTAGTGAGAAGCACTGACACAGTTGACAAGGCAATACATGCTTATTAATTATTTATATTTTATATTATATTATTGTTTTAAAAATCATCGGTTTCGGGTAAACTGGTTGGCGCTTATTGACAGGGCAGATGTGCTCGACTGCACCTGGCGCATACTGAAGAGGGTGACTGCTAACTCCCTGGCAAAGAACCTCAATTGGAGGGGAGTCGATGGAAAGACTTCACTGGCCACTCTCAAACTTGGAGAGGTCATGATTGGTAAGTATATCTGTTTACATACAGAATTAGCTGTCTCTCTCAGATGATATGTAAGGGGTAATCCACAGCTAGATGTGCATTAAACGATTTTAGTGCATGATGTGGAGGAAAAGAACCACTCGTTCAAATCGTCACCTAGCCATGGATTACCCCGCTTATACCATGGTCTTTCCACAATTAATAAAGTTAAAGCTGTCATTGATTTTAGAAGCACAAACTTTGATTAGAAGTTTAAAATGACAGTTAATTTCTATTAGTTAGGTCGTTAGATCTGGAATTTTGCCCGATATAAATCAGACACAGAGATAAAGTAGTGTGATGAGATTACATTTATTTGAATGAATTGACAGATATCTATCAGAGACAGAGAGATTAATCATGTATGAATTTCCTGCATCATGTGCCTCTCAGCAGTCAGTCAGTGAGTTTACATGGACCACAATAATCCACTGTTAACCCGATTAAGACGATACTTTGATTAAGAAACTACCATGTAAACAGCAATTTTTAATTACCTTAACATGATTAAAGTCATTACTGGAAGTAAGCACTAATCGAATTAAGACATGTCGAGTACTCCTGTTTTAGTCGCATTATCAACGTGTATTACAGACATGTAAACACCTGAATCACATTATTAACGTCATGTGAGTTTTCACCGCATTTTGCGACAGGACACGTACACACATGGCAGTGCTCAACATTTTACGGCGAACAAGAGAGCACGGCTGCGTCCCAATCTGCATACTTGCCTACTATAGGCCTGTAGTGGGGAAAATACATCTATCTCGGCTACTATATAGACGCTAAGTGCACGGTTTGGGATGCAGCTCACGGCTTCAAGCAGTTGTCTATTTGCACATACAGCATGACAAAAAAATAACTGCGCTTAAAGCGTTCATAAAAAAATTAAATAAAAACACCCAAAACTGTATACTATACCATAACGAAGACGAACTGTATGTTGATATGTGAAATTCTGGAGGGACGTCGGACGGCGTGGCGCGACGCATGTAAACACCTTATTCACGTTATTATCTTACTCAGAGTAAGGTCAATAATTAGATTACTGCTGTCCATGTAAACATAGTCAGTGTTGCGCAGCAGTAGTGTAGTAAAACTGAGAGTTGAATTACTTCACAAACAGTGATGGTAACACCTCATTGCTGAGAAATATAATGTAACTTTTTACCAGCAAAGTTATTTTTTTTGTTGCAGACAAAGTTGCAGACAGCGCCGGCAAGAAGTGTCTGTGTGTACGAATGTGTGTTCACGAATGTCTCTGTATGCTCGAGTGTATGTGCGTGTGTGTGTGTGTTTGTGTGTGCATGTAGGCTGCGCGTTGATTTAGAAATGCTCACAGTGATCAAACTGACTGGAACTACCTGTGCAATAAACGGTTATAATGCACACCTTCCGGCCAATCAGAATCCAATATTCACACTGACCATGGTATAAACGTAATTAATGCTTAGGATTCATAATAAGCTTACGATATGCATTGCTTTCTTCCAATGTTCATAGAAACCTCTTCACGGCTAAAGCTGCAGAGATGGAGGTTGAGGGGACCATGAAGAGGTGGCTCCAGCTGGCATCAGATCGAGAGTGCGGGCGCAAGAGAAGACTTTTGAAAACTTTTGCAAAAAGAAGGTATTTAGAGTGTTTTAACTGTGGACTCTTTGTTAATTTGTTAAAATGTACATATTGTAGTCTATTTTTGATTGTTTATAAAAGTCCTTGCTGTTTTTAAATGGTTGAATTTGTGTGTGTGTGTGTGTGTGTGTGTTGGTAGCTGGGTGGGTATACAGTTGCGGTCAGAAGTTTACATACCACTTGCAGTATCTACAAAATCTTAATACTCTTTACAAAATAAGATTGATCATAAAAATCCTAAGTTTCTAATTTAGTACCGCCATGAATAAGCTATTTCACATAATTCAATTCAATTCAATTCGATTTTATTTGTATAGCGCTTTTTACAATAGACATTGTCTCAAAGCAGCTTTACAGAAATATCAACATGGTATACAGATATTAAAGGAGTGAATTTATCCCAACTGAGCAAGACACTGAGTGGCGACGGTGGCAAGGAAAAACTCCCTAAGATGTTTTAAGAGGAAGAAACCTTGAGAGGAACCCGACTCAGAAGGAACCCATCCTCATCTGGGTAACAACAGATATTGTGAAAGAGTTCATTATGGATTTATATGAAGTCTGTATGGCGTTAGGAGCAGCCGTAGTCCCAGCAGTCTGGAATTAAAGAAGATTTGAGGTCCATCCAGAGGCAGAAAGGATCTGGATCTCTAGTATCTCCATTAATTCGTGTGGGGCTCAGCGAAAGGAGAGAGGGAGAAAAAAGATAATTATGACTGCGAAGTAGTAGAACAGAATCTAGTCAGGGTAGGCTTGAGTAAACAAATACGTTTTAAGCTTAGACTTAAACACTGAGACTGTGTCTGAGTCCCGAACACTAATAGGAAGACTGTTCCATAACTGTGGGGCTCTATAAGAGAAAGCTCTTCCCCCTGCTGTAGCCTTCACTATTCGAGGTACCGTCAGATAGCCTGCATCTTTTGATCCAAGTAGGCGTGGCGGATCATATAAAACCAAAAGGTCGCTTAGATATTGTGGCGCGAGACCATTTAGTGCTTTATAGGTTAATAAGAGTATTTTATAATTAATGCGAGATTTTACTGGGAGCCAATGCAGTATTGATAATATCGGTGTGATATGGTCGTATCTTCTAGTTCTAGTTAGGACTCTAGCAGCTGCATTCTGGACTAATTGGAGCTTATTTATATTCCTACTGGAACATCCAGACAGTATGGCAGTATGGCATAACAGATGTTTACATATAGTCCACAAGATAATAGCTGAATTAATCAAAATTACCCCATTCAAAAGTTTACACACGTTTGATTCTTAATATTGTGTGACGTTACCTGAATGATCCACGACTCTTTTTATGTGTTATGATAGTTGTTCATGAGTCCCTTGTTTGTCCTGAGCAGTTAAACTGCCCACTGTTCTTCAGAAAAATCCTCCAGGTCCTTCACATACTTTGCTTTTCCTGCATATTTTAGCCCTTTCCAGTAGCGGTTATATGATGTTCCGATCCATCTTTTCACACTGAGGACAACCGAGGGACTCGTACACGACTATTCCAAAAGGTGCAAACATTCACTGATGCTCAAGAAGGTAACAGCATGCATTAAGAGCCTGGCTGTAAACGTTGTAAACAGAATGATCATGTAAATTTTTTTGTCTTCTGGGATACTTCTTCTATGCTGTATTAACCATCTTTCTGTAATAAACCTTTTTCACCTCAGAGGACGAGTCTGCAAGTGTTGTCTAATTTCACAACTAATCACAACTCAGTTTTTACATTTTTTTATTTTATTTTTAAGAAAATAATTAAAATTCAATAACCTTTTGACTGTATGAGGTACCCGTAAATGAGAAAAAACATAGTACTACTTTCATAAAATGTCATGTGCAGCTTGATGGTAATTATAGTAATGTATAGTAATTCTGAGTCTTGAACAGTAAACTCTCAAGTGTCATTGTCATGTCACAGCAAACCAGCGAGTCCGTTTCCCAGAATGCACCTCAGACTACAAACATGGCAAACACAAACTACAACTCCAAACCAACACACCGACATTGTTAACAGAATACTAATCAGACAAACCTGTTACCAATGAACCTACTACATTAGAGAAGGAAATACTGGATGTGAAGTGCAGTAGTGCTAGTGTGTGTGAATAGACTGTCGGTTTAGATACTGACCCTGAACACTACTAACATGCAGTGCTTTCTTGGGGTGGTGATGAAGTTGGAGTTGAACCGGTAAGAAAGATATTAGAGAGAGGCTTCTTTACACTCCTGAGGATGTTCAATTAGAACCTGCACCAAACTCACCTGATTCAAGTCATCAGCTAATTAAGCGGCCTGCACGAGCTGAGGTGGGTGCTTTAGAGCAGATAAAACACCAAATGTGTTAGATAAGAGTTCAGAGCCTGTGTTCTAGACACATGATTTAGAGTGGAGACTTAGGCTTAGACCTTAGGCTTTGGAGTTATTCTGATTATAGGTTTCAGTGAGGAAGTGACTGAAGTTAAGGAGAGGAACTGTAAATAAAGTTATAGTCTTTCTGAGTAAACAGAATAAGGCTATATTATTGTTACCGGAGGGAAAAAAAAAGAAACTCATAGTAGCGCTGATGAAATACATATACATGACAAAAACTGCTAGGAAAAAGAACTCAGAACATTTGCTTAACCTAATACGTTTTTTTTTTCCATCTGCACATAATTATTTTAGCAGTTGCTTTTGCAATAAAAAGACTTAAAGTCGAGGGTCCCTGTAAGTATCTATGGAGAGAGAGAGAGGAGTAGTGAACCATTGACATCATGTACAGCGTTAGCATGAAGGTGTGATTGACAGTTTTTAGAAATCACTTCCTAATCCTATGCTAAGATGAATACTACTAGGCTACTACTCTAGTAATAATAATAACAATAAGGAGAAGAAGAAGAAAGATAGATTAAAGGGTGAGGAGTAAAATCAGTATAAAGTGGGGCTGTTTTGTCTTCAGCAATAATATCTAGTGCTAATAAATAATTTGTCAACTACATTGTATATATCTAGTGCCTGGTAATCAACCTCCTCACCTGGTGAGAGGACAGTCCACTCATCCTGACATTTCACACAGTATGAATAATAATGATAACAAAAGGAAGTAAAGCTAAATGAATGTTTTAACTGAGAGTAATACTTTGTACCCATATTTCCAATTGTATAGTAAATTGCACACAGTTTTTGCTTGTTACGTTTAGACCCGAGGGGATTGCAAACTTCAAAAGCACCATCGTCATTGCACCATCGCAAATGCTGAGGATCATCAGCCTTGGTCCGTTGTAATACAGTGTCTTTATGCTTTTGGTAAATATGACATCTAAAGGACTCATACTTTGAAAAGGTCCTCTGACAGTCATTAAGACCACAAGTTATTGAAAAATTTGCCTCGTGCATGAATGAGACCAATGTGCTGGATTAATTTGACAATCGTTCTCCGAGAGCATTTAGGACAACAGAATAGACGAGGCATTTTTGGCAGATATTACTGTAAGAGGTTGATTACTCTGGTAACTGGAGTAGGTAGAGGCTTGTCACCATCCACAGTAAGTTTCAAAACATATTGCTGAAGAAAAATCAGAGTGTTCTTCAAATGAGATGGATATGTTGAATTGAAGACAAAATAAGCACAAAATGAAGCAAGAGCCCTTTCATCCACACCGCTAGCCCAGAAGATCTCTATACCATCGACTTTGATGACTGCAGTGACTCTTCTTGTAAACACAGTTTTGCAGTCAGTGACTTCTGGTACTTGCAGCGGTAACAGCAGACTTTCTATGCCAGCGACCCGCCTTCGAGCCTCAGCTTCATTAACTGTTTTTTAAAGGATTGGGTTTTTTTCACTGTAGAAGTTCACTACAACTGTAGAAGTTGTAGAATAAATTCCCCATGAACAACACTGACTGGAGCACATGCCAATTAAGTTGATGGACTATTAGCAAGTTATTGTCATGCATCCATATAAATCCAACAATTATGTTTTTCACTATTTAGCTGTCTTTTTACTTTAAGGATCTAATAAACTGCATATATGACATGATTTTATTTACAAGTATCATGTTTGTGATTTTAGGTTATTCGTCAAATAGTACAGCTTCTGACCATTAAATCAAAACAGACTTGTGATTTGATGACATAATGCTTATTTATTTAGAAACAGAAGTACCTAAATACAAACATGCTAAATACTTTATATTTTTATATATAAATAACCAGGTGAAAAAGTAGACAACCTTCCAATTGTGAAACTGGTTATTAAAGCCCTTAATTAAGGGTATTGTCCATGCAGTGTGCACAGATGTCCTTCTCATCTAGGGATAAAATGTTCCGCTGGCCCTTTAAAAAGCAGGAATGTGAGTTCCCGTTCTGCCCAGGAGTATCGCGAGAGTTCACCTGCGAGCAGCGCGATTTACAACGCGATGCAGGTGCTTCTTATGAAGTGTGAGAACCGGGAAGTTCTTGTGCATGAAGCAAGACTTTAAGTTTAAAGTCACAGTGGAGCCACTGAGCAGTGAGACTAAGTATACTCGTCAGGCTTACATCTGAAGACCAAACATCTGTGGTGAAGTTCATCGCGGAGTGGTTATGAAGAAGCTCGTGAATATGATCCGTCATACGGTTGTATAACTCCGGTAAGCAGACGAATGTGAAATAACGCCGACTCGGTAAAGTGTAGCGAGACTCAAGGTGTTTTACCAGTCGCTGAAATCCCATGTCCTTCACTACAGAGCATGGTTGATCATCAAGCGCCATAAACGCCAATACTTTCTGAGTAATTTCTAGAGTTTTTGTGCTGTCGGATTATCAGATATTTTTAAATTATGGATAGATGAAAAATAGCCTTTCGGTATCGGCCGATACATCGGTGCATCTCTAGTTAAAACCAAGAATATAATGGGTAATTGCATATTTCATTTTAATTGACCCCCCCCCCCCTTTTTTTTTTTTTTTTTTTTACTGAAGCAGCCTTATATGGTCTTGCATGTGTACAAATATTATATTTGTATGTGTATGTTGTATTTCCTACTGTCGATAAGGAAAGGGAAAAGGAGACAGACTTATATTCTTGGTTGTACAAAACCACGCTGTAACTTCAATTCAGTTCCATTTTATTTGTATAGCGTTTTTTAACAATAGACGTTGCCTCAAAGCAGCTTTACAGAAACATATAAACACGGGATACAGATTTTAAATGTGCGACAGTCAACACTGGAACCAGCACCAGACAGGTCATTACAAAATTATGGATGGATGGAATGTTAGAAAAAGAGCAGTAAAAAAGTCAATGTAATGCTCACTTCATTTGGAAGTCATTTAGGAGAAAATGATCTTGGTGCTGCAGTGCAAGATGAGGAGATAACTTCATCTAATATCCAAAGTGTTGCTGGTGGCACATATCATTATTTTGGTATTCTTAAAGCTTTGTCCAAAACCATGGAAAGAATCTGGTCTATTGTTCTAGAGAAGTATGAATTCGAACTTCAACTGAACATGGATGTCTTACCACTGTTTAAAAGTTCGTCTCTGTAGTTTTTGCCCATTATAGGGTTACTGCAGGGTTATACTAAGAAACCAGTTGTCATTGCTCTGTTCTGTGGTAAATCAAAGCCAACATCACAAACTGATGAATTTGAAAGATCTAGTCAGTGAACTGCAAGGGTTAAGCAAGGGATTTGCCATAAATGGGAAGCAATTTTTCCTAAATGTCACATCTATCCTGTGTGATGCTCCAGCTAGAGCTTTTATAAAGGGAATTAAATCACATACTGGTTATTCAGGTTGTGACAAGTGCATCCAGTCTGGTGTGTACATCAACCATAGAATGACCTTTCCTGAGATCAACAGCCAACGTAGGACTGATGAGTCTTTTATCAACATGTCTGATGAAGACCATCATACTGAAACATCTCTTTTAAAAGCTGCAGGAATTGGCATGGTATCATGCTTTCCACATGATTACATGCACCTTGTATGTCTTGGTGTTATGTGAAAACTGCTGGACTTATGGCTTGCTTCAGGGCCTTTATGTTGTCATTTGTCTGCTCACCAAAGTGTTATAATCTCAGACACACTTGTTAGCTTGAGACGTTATATTCCTGAGGACTTTGCTAGGAAACCCAGGCAATTCTCAGAAAGACTGAGGTGGAAAGCAACAAAATTGCGACAGTTTCTGTTATACACAAGTCCAGTGGTTCTTCTTGATGTGCTGTCAGAACCAATGTACAGCAATTTTAATTATCTGTTGCTATCTTTATACTCTCCAATCCACTCTTTGTATAATTCTTAATGACTTTGCTCACAGTTTGCTAGTGTCATTTGTAAAGCATTTTAGTGAGTTGTATGGTCCTGAATTTGTTAGCTACAATGTACATGGGCTAACCCATCTTTCTGAGGATGTCAAAAAACATGGAAGCCTTGACTTCTTGTCTGGGTTTCTGTTTGAAAACTTCCTGGGATAAATAAAAATTTTTTTTTGAGAACTCCACACCATCTCCTATAACAGGTTATACGGAGACTTTCAGAAATGGACTGTTTCATGGTAATTGCTGGACATTTGGATATGAAAATTGTCTTGAAAAACAACATGAAAATGGCCCAATTCCACCGGATTTTAATAAAGTTGATCAGTTCCAGGAGGTTGTTCTAGGTAGCACTAGAGTTCATCTATCATGTATGGGAGAAAACTGTAGGAATTGGAGGCTGCTTTGGTGTAGTAATGAATATTCTTCAATGTCAGGAGAAAGTAAAGTGCTTAAAACACTTATCTAAATGAAAAGCTTACAGCAACTAGTAGTCCCATTCAGTCTCCCAACCAAGAACTAACCAGGCCCAACTTTGCTTTGCTTCTGAGATCAGGCTTTGTCAGAGTGGTATGGCTTTAAGCAACAGATGCCACCTAATGGGGCCTATTTAAATAGTATAAGCAAACATCTAACTGACTGACTGACTGATTGACTGATTGATTTATTGATTGATTTTCCTTCATTTCTACACAATCAGTCTGACTGTGAATTGGTGGAGTCCATGCACTTCTTCAAATAAGACAGGGTGCTCACTCACACCTGATTGTCATCCCGTTGATTGAAAACACCTGACCCTAATTTCCCCTTCAGACTAACTGCTCATGCAGACGCCAACAGTGTCTGCACCATGCACGCTTCCTTTACAGAATGCGCTCAAGCAAGGTCTTTACAAGAAAAATAGGGTCCAAACCCACATGGGCTGTGCACAGCGGATTGGCAGTTCATCACCTTAACCTCTTGCTGACATAGCTCACGCGTATGAAATTACATCCCGGTGTGCGGAGCAAAAAAGAGATTTCGGTGCAGGTTCTTTGCCCCTGTCGTCTGGACTGCGGAATGCGTTCTGCGTTGACGGACCTCCAGAGACGCAAGAGCCTTACAGCAGCTGTGGCCAAAAAGCATTGAAATACAGCTCACGGTCGCGAAACACGTAGCCACAGTGTTAGCTCTTCACATTTCTCCACCCTCTCTAGTGCCAGCTCAGGGACCTGTACAAAGCTTCCCGGTTGTAGGCCTTGTAGGTGTGAGACAGACTGCAACAAAGCCAGACATTGCTGGAAAGAGGAGGCAAAGTGAGAAGCTTGCGACGAGGATGGGATTCGAACCCACGCGTGCAGAGCACAACGGATTAGCAGTCCATCGCCTTAACCTCTCGGCCACCTCAAATAGATTTTATTCAAGTCTTGAGGTATGAGCTGTGCCGTCATATAAACTGAAGGGTGACGATGCGGCGAGACGGCCCAAAGGTCTCACAGAACGGGACAACTCCATAGTCGAGCCGTCGCAATGCAATCCAATCCTTGGGCGGCTAGGTACCGACTACCTATGGACTGCCCGTCCCGGCGAGTTAAATTTCTTTGGAAAATGTAACTTTTACCCGTGACCCTGAGTAGGATTACGCGGTATAGAAGATGGATGGATGGAAATGTAACTTTTATCCTTACCTGGATATACACAACGACTGTGGAAAAGGGGGGCAGGAATTGCGACGTTCGTGAGGCAGCATGCTACGTGGTGTATAGCATGAAAGCGTGGGAGAAAAACCTGCGCAAAGCCTTTGGAGACGAGACATCACCCACCGTAAGCTAACGACCGTGGCGGCGGTGGGATTTGAACCCACGCCCCCGAAGAGACTGGCGCCTAAATCCAGCGCCTTGGACCACTCAGCCACGCTACCCGCAGGCCGGCGTGGTGGTAAACCCGTTCGTGGTAAGAAGGTGACCGGGTCATTCCGCCGGACGACAAGAAATCTGGCATGGGCGCGACAAATGGGCTGTTGTGAGACTCAAGTGCCTTTCGCTTAACCAGCTCTGGCGGAGACATCTAACCATTTCCAGCTGAAGACAGAGCTAAGGCGTGGTCTTTTGGACGCGATTCGTCTAGGCTTAAGACCCCATGCTCCACGGTCACATCGGTAGTGTTTGCGGAAGAGCTCTTCTGCCATGACCTTACATCCCACTTACGGTGGTGCTTGAAAGTTTGTGAACCCTTTAGAGCTTTCTATACATCTTCATTACCGGGACCTAAAACATCGTAAGATTTTCACACAAGTATCAAAAGTAGATAAAGAGAACCTAATTACAGAAACCAGACAAAAACACTACAGATGGTCAGTTATTTATTGATGAAAATGATCCAGTATTGCATACCTGTGAGTGGCAAAAGTATGTGAACCTTTGCTTTCAGTATCTGGTGTGACCTTGGTGTGCAGCAACCACTGCAAACAAACGTTTCCGGTAACTGTTGAACAGTCCTGCACGTCAGCTTGGAGGAATTTTAGCCCATCCCTCATTATAGTACAGTTTCATCTCTAGGATGTGGGTGGGTTTCCTCACATGAGCTGCTTGCTTCAGGTCCTTCCGCAGCATTTCTACTGGATCAAGGTCAGGACCTTGACTTGGCCATTCCAAAACATTGACTTTATTCTTCTTTAACCATCCTTTGGTAGAACGACTTGTGTGCTTAGGGTTGTTGTCTTGCTGCGCGGCCCACTTTCTCTTGAGATCCAGTTTACGGACAGATGTGCTGACATTTTCTTTTAGAATTTGCTGGTATGATTCAGAATGCATTGTTCCATCAATGACGGCAAGCCGTCCTGGCCCAGATGCAGCGAAACAGGCCCAAACTGCAACGCTACCACCACCATTTTTCAGAAATGGGATACGGGTCTTATGCTGGAATGCGGTGTTTTCCTTCCCCCAAACATAACCCTTCTCATTTAAACCAAAAAGTTCTAGTTTGGTCTCACCTGTCCACAAAACGTTTTTTCGAGTAGCCTTGTGTCTTGTCCATGTGATCTTTAGCAAACTGCATGCAGGAAGCAATGTTCTTTATGGAAAGCAGTGGCTTTCTCCTTGCCATCCTGCCATGCACACCACTGTTGTTCAGTGTACTCATTATGGTGGACTCAGGAACATTGACATTTGCCTACGCGAGAGAGGCCTTTAGTGGCTTAGAAGTTACCCTGGGATCCGTTGTGACCTCGTGGACAATTACATGTCTTGCTCTTGGAGTGATCTTTGTTGGCTGACCACGCCTGGGGAGGGTAACCATGCTCGTGAATTTCCTTCATTTGTACACGATCTGTCTGACTGTGGATTGGTGGAGTCCAGGCGCTTTAGAGATACTTTTTCATCAACTTTTGCATTTTAATGTAAACAATCATATTTCGTAATATTTTGGGTCAGAAACATTTCATAGTACCATAATATGTCCAAATATGTGAAAAGATTCAAATTGGAGTAGATCGGGCAACTGATTATATGAGTTTGTTAGAAAAACCACTTTCCTTTGCTCCTAGCGCCTTCTCGTTCGCTGTATAGCGTTTTGAGCGGATAAAGAGCACAAGTGTGTAAGGGGACACAGGATGAATGCAAACTAGTTTTGTTATTGTACTTTTGATGAAAACTGACTTTCTAGACATAAAATGTCACTTTTTTCACCTTATCATACTTTTTCATCAACTTTTGCATTTTAATGTAAACAATCATATTTCGTAATATTTTGGGTCAGAAACATTTCATAGTACTATATTATGTCTAACTAACTTGAGACGTGAACTGATCAAATGTGACGTGACAAAAGAAGAACGACTCGGATCGGGAGGTGAACTAACAGACTGCTAATGCTAAGCAATTAATCAATCATTTCTGTTTCTCATAATTCGGCCTCGGTTGCATTAGCCTATAGTTTATTTTTTATTCCAAATGTGATCAATGTTTGCGTAAGTACTAGAGGTGTTGGGGAGTTTAACATGTAACATTTTAACTTTATTCTGCTGAAATGAACGAAATGATGCAAAAAAGAGTCGTTCATTTTGCTGAACGAGATTCAAAGATCCGAGTCAGTAAAATGATCCGAACTGTCTTGTGTTAAGTATGCAAGTCTTTGAACGTAATTTATTTATTTATATATATATATATATATATATATATATATATATAATAACCTCTCATTTTCTGATGCTCCTGCTTCCACTGTAATGCTCCCTGATTAGCTTTGCTTACAATATCAATATGTATATGAACCGCTGGCCATGAAATTTCTCAAGAGATTTGGTGAGAATCTATTACTCTGGTCCTGATCTTGCTTGTGTACACTGTTTATTACATTTTTGAATGACTTTTCTTTTCCTCATAGAATTACTTTAGGCACTGATAGAACTGTTCTGTAATGACGGAAGATCAGCACAGAATTCACCAGACTTGTGTCGATGGACCTGAGCAAGTTCTTTTATGAGGGTCTTGACAAACACACCTCAAAGCTGCTGTATTTGTACCCCTCGAGGCGCCATGCAGACATCGCAGAAAGGAGTGCCATACTGGAGCGCCTGGATAAAAATGTGAGTAGGTTTATTTCAAGTGTACTTGTTTTGTAAATACTGTGGTCATTTCCTTTCTTGCTATTTCTCTTGTCCTGCATAATTTGAATATAAAACATTTGTACTTTTGAGGCATCAAATCACAGGAAGAGGGTTGCAGTACTGCTGGGGCTGCCACTGTCCATGCGGGAGAATCCATCTCAGTTCTTACAGATCTGTGAGGTAAGTGTCTGTGAGGAAAGTAAGATGTTGGAAGATATTCGGATAATGGAAGTCCACGTATTGATATGGAGTATTGATATCCACGTATTGATGGAGTTTACCTTGTTTTATTTTCATGAGAGATGATGAATTTCAGGACGTGGTACTGTATCTTTTTCCACCTTCTGATATTAATTCATCTTGTGTGATGACTAGTAAAGTTAGGATCGGTTCACTCATGCTGTTCTTAAGTCGCTGCGCTTGTGAGGATGTATGTGTGAAAGCACATTTTAAAGTTTGTCTTTGTTTTTAATACAGCACACAGATTCTGAAGAAGAGTTAATCAAGGGCGTGACTGTTGGAATCAGTACAGTTGTGGATGACGCGATGGACCCTATTCCGTGTGACTGCAGTGATGTAGCCCTTGTAATGGAAGAAGTTGTCGTTCTACGCAATCTTGGTGATGTACCAAATGCATTTGTCAACTTGATGGGATTGCTTTATGCACGTAACATAAACTACCCCACAAACTTCAACACACAATCAGGCTACTTGACGGTACCTCGAATAGTGAAGGCTACATATACACACACAGTACTGTACATATATACACACAGTACTGTACATATATACACACACAGTACTGTACATATATACACACACCGTACTGTACATATATACACACAGTACTGTACATATATACACACACCGTACTGTACATATATACACACAGTACTGTACATATATACACACACAGTACTGTACATATATACACACACCGTACTGTACATATATACACACACCGTACTGTACATATATACACACACCGTACTGTACAAAAGTCACATTCAAAGAAATGCTGTAGAGCAAACATGCCTTCAACAATAATCCAATGAAATGTTTCTATATTTTTTAAACATAATATAAAAATCAGTAAACAGTAAACAGTAAATATTTGTTGTGATGACCCTTTGCTTAAAAAATAGTAGTCTCCCATACTATTAGTGCAGTTTTAAAAGGAAATGAGATGTAGGTTTTATTGAGCATCTTGCAGAACCAGTCACGGTTCTTCTGGAGACTTTGACTGTCGCACTTGTTTCTTATTTTTGCAGCAAAACCCAGCAGTCTTCATTATGTTGTTTTTTTTTTGTCTGAAAAGTGTCTCTTACATAATATGCTGCTTTCTTTACTGACATACAAACATTTTTCTGTAACATTTAATTTTGTGCTGGGAAACTAATGTTTAGGAATCTGAAATGTTTTTTGTACTGACTGGATAATGTAGAAGACATATGAAATAAAAATGTATAACTATAGGTTTGTACTGAAAAACATGTCATGGTCTGGGGCTGCATGAGTGCTGCCGGCACTGGGGAGCTACAGTTCATTGAGGGAACCATGAATGCCAACATGTACTGTGACATACTGAAGCAGAGCATGCTCCCAGCATGTATTCCAGCATGATAACGACCCCAAACACACCTCCAAGACGACCACTGCCTTGCTAAAGAAGCTGAGGGTGAATTTGATGGACTGGCCAAGCATGTCTCCAGACCTACACCCTATTGAGCATCTGTGGGGCATCCTCAAACGGAAGGTGGAGGAGCACAAGGTCTCTAACGTCCACCAGCTCCGTGATGTCATGGAGGAGTGGAAGAGGACTCCAGTGGAACCTGTGAAGCTCTGGTGAACTCCATGCCCAAGAGGGTTAAGGCAGCGCTGGAAAATAATGGTGGCCACACAAAATATTGACACTTTGGACCCAATTTGGACATTTTCACTTAGGGGTGTACTCACTTTTGTTGCCAGCGGTTTAGACATTAATGTCTGTGTGTTGAGTTATTTTGAGGGGACAGCAAATTTACACTGTTACACAAGCTGTACACTCACTACTTTACATTGTAGCACAGTGTCATTTCTTCAGTGTTGTCACATCAAAAGATATCATCAAATATTTACAAAAATGTGAGGGGTGTACTCACTTTTGTGAGATACTGTGTGTGTGTGTGTGTGTGTGTGTGTATATATATATATAAAATTTTAATCAGATATATGAAACAGTTTGGTTTTGTGTTTACTATCTTGGTAGAAAAGTCAGCTATTTCTATATTAAAGTTTACTAAAAGTTTAACTAAAGTTTGCTACAGTGAATAGTATAATCGTATAGAATTTAACTAAAGCAAATAAAATTTCCTAATTGTTCTTGTTTCTAAGATATTTTTGAGAACGAAAAGTATTGTTAAAGGTGTTATAAGCTGAGAGAGAGAGAGAGAGAGAGCTGCTGTGAGGAAATGCAGCTGACTGAGCAATAAATAAATAAATAAATAATCATAAATCTGACCAGTGTGCAGTGCTGCTTAGGCAAAATATAAAGTAGTTTGGTTTAATTCTGGTCAGCGATGATTTGTTCTTCATAGCCGTCGATGTGTGATGAAGTTAGGAGTTGTGTGATTTAGGAGAAAGAGGGTGGGAAGAGTTTTTGGGGAGCCACAGATGGACATAAAAGGGATAAGAACCGTTAGAGATCAGAAAAAAACAGTAATAGACAGAAATGTGTTTTATTCTGTTTGTTGGCAAGGGGGAAAGTGAGCAGTGAGGTAAGTGTGTGATTATATGCCGTGACTAACGGTGAAGTCGTGACACTGTGACACCCGTATCGAACACCTCTACATGCAGCTATAACGGAGATACTGAGGATGTATGCACCATTATAGGAAGATGACAGTAATTTACCATTAACTTGTGTAAATGCGTTTTGTGAAAAGGACAGTTTAGAGGGAGGATTTTCTGGTTCCTTTTACGAGACGTGCAGATGTGTCTCACTGTCTCTTCATCTCTTTTGATACAGGAACACGGAGGGAGGATACATCTTCTGATCCGCCGTTTGCTGCCGACGAGCTGTACTACAACACCGTGGAGAGTGACTACGAGGATGACGTCCACATGCCTGACCAGCATGAGGAGGAGCAAAATGGTGGTGATGAGCATGAGGTGCCTTTTAGAAGTCCTTTGAGAAGCCCGTCCCCTTTACCAGGCCTATCTGCTCTAAGAATCACACCCTTTCCTGTAATAAGCCCATCCCCTTTGAGAATCACACCCCCTTTTAGAAGCCCATCCCCTTTTTGAGATTCTCATCCCTTTTAAGAAGAACATCTCCTACAAGAAGACCATCCCCCGTGAGGAGGCTATCTCCTATAAGAAGACCAACCCCCGTGAGGAGGCTATCTCCTATAAGAAGACCAACCCCCGTGAGGAGGCTATCTCCTATAAGAAGACCAACCCCCGTGAGGAGGCTATCTCCTATAAGAAGACCAACCCCCGTGAGGAGGCTATCTCCTATAAGACCAACCCCCGTGAGGAGGCTGTCTCCTATAAGACCAACCCCCGTGAGGAGACTATCTCCTATAAGACCAACCCCCGTGAGGAGGCTGTCTCCTATAAGACCAACCCCCGTGAGGAGGCTATCTCCTATAAGACCAACCTCCGTGAGGACGCTATCTCCTATAAGACCAACCCCCGTGAGGAGGCTATCTCCTATAAGACCAACCCCCGTGAGGAGGCTATCTCCTATAAGACCAACCCCCGTGAGGAGGCTATCTCCTATAAGACCAACCCCTGTGAGGATCTCCTATAAGAAGACCATGCACTACGACAAGCCCACCCACTTCTGTTACTCCTGCATCTGTTCCTCACGTCAGCGTCAACGTAACTTTGTGGTTAGATGTAAGTGTTGATTAGACTTAGATCTGGGTTATAATCTGTATTAAGACCTGTTATGTCCCCTCCATTTTCACTGAGTGGAGCTGAAACCTTTACAATGCACATCTGTTACATTTGATTTTTTGTTGTTGATATAACAATTTACTTTTTTTTGAAGTACCATGACTTTGTTCTTTTATACTGCATGAACAAAAATAAAAATAACTTAATTAAATAATAATAATAAAAAACATCTTTTGGAGAAATGGGGTGGGCTTTATGTAAACAAGTTAAACATCTAATATTGAGTCAGAAACATGTCAAAGAATCATATTAAATCATGAACATGTGAAACATATGATACTGAATTTGTTAGAAAACTATTTTCCCTTGCTCCCAGCGGCGTGAAACTCCCTGTATAGTGATTTAAGCCAGTGTAGCGCCCCCGTGTGTCTGCACACACAGGAGGAATGAAAACACGCTTTGTCAGAGCACTTTTGAGGAAAAGTGACTTTCTAGACTGCAAATCTCACATTTTCCCCTTTATCATACATTATCATCATATAATGGATTTTAATGTAAACAATCCTATTTCGTATCATTTTACATCAGAAACCTGCAAAGTATATTATGTACAAAATGTCATATTGGAGCAGGTCACCGTCACGTATCGTGACGGAGCAGAGATAGGACGGATGCAAGTGCAGGATGAACAGTTGTTTATTTGAAAGAGGGACAGGCAGACAAATTCAAAACGTGATCCAAAACGTGATCCATAAACATGCAAGAGGTCAGGCGATTGGCAAACAGGCATACACGGGGCAAGGCAGGAATCTAGGTCGTGGTCACGGAAAACAGGGTCGATAAACAAAACAAGAAACGAACTATGACGAGGGACTGGAAGCGGATAATCCAGCGCGAACTAACTCTAAACATGGACCTGGACCGTGACTGTGACTATGACTATGACTATGACTATGACTATGACACGAGCTAAACTAACTCTAAACATTTACTCTTCCGCGTTGTGTGCTGGGAGGCGTGTGGTATATATGCGGACATGATCAGCGTCTAAACCGCTAGCAGCTGAGAGCAATTCAGACCCACGTGAAATCCCAGCCAATGACAGAACAGGGAGGAGACAGAAACATAAACAAAACACACGTGTCCAGATGTCATTACAGTCAACAACGGAAAAGCAGGTGCTCGCGCATTCGCGCTTAGAGCACGCTGCTTCAAGGGGGAATCGTGACAGAAACCCCTCCCGAGTGCCATGAGTCATCCCACTTCATTGGCGGCCCCGGCCCCCTGGGCTGAATGTCCCAAACAGAGCCAGGAAATTGCCCGGTGTTCTTGGCGGCGTAGGGAGGCTGAGCGACGACCGCAGCTGAACAGGGAGGCTGAGCGACGACCGCAGCTGAACAGGGAAGCTGAGGCTCTGAGGTTACCAGGTGAACCTTGGGCATGGGCGGAGCTTGGCTGTGCGTGTCAGCAGACTCGGGTGTCAACAGAACTTGAAATTACATGAATTTCTCAAAATAAACAGAAAAAGCAAGCAGAAATCTGTTTTTGCCTAACAACATTACATTTCAATTGCCCAGGTGAAAATATACAACAAAACTGAAGGCATGCTGCTTAGGTATAGAAACTGTAACATACACAACACAACACCACATGAAATCTCTCTTACAAGAAATGCATAACACCATCTCTACTTGAGCAGATTATTTTTAAGTGAATGTACTCGTGCACTGCAGGCATCAGCTCCGATGTTCATGAACAGCCTCTGAATCACCTCAAAGGTGCATTTGAAGTTTGTGGGGTAGTTTATGTTACGTGCATAAAGCAATCCCATCAAGTTGACAAATGCATTTGGTACATCACCAAGATTGCGTAGAACGACAACTTCTTCCATTACAAGGGCTACATCACTGCAGTCACACGGAATAGGGTCCATCGCGTCATCCACAACTGTACTGATTCCAACAGTCACGCCCTTGATTAACTCTTCTTCAGAATCTGTGTGCTGTATTAAAAACAAAGACAAACTTTAAAATGTGCTTTCACACATACATCCTCACAAGCGCAGCGACTTAAGAACAGCATGAGTGAACCGATCTTAACTTTACTAGTCATCACACAAGATGAATTAATATCAGAAGGTGGAAAAAAATACAGTACAACATCCTGAAATTCATCATCTCTCATGAAAATAAAACAAGGTAAACTCCATCAATACGTGGATATCAATACTCCATATCAATACGTGGACTTCCATTATTCGAATATCTTCCAACATCTTACTTTCCTCACAGACACTTACCTCACAGATCTGTAAGAACTGAGATGGATTCTCCCGCATGGACAGTGGCAGCCCCAGCAGTACTGCAACCCTCTTCCTGTGATTTGATGCCTCAAAAGTACAAATGTTTTATATTCAAATTATGCAGGACAAGAGAAATAGCAAGAAAGGAAATGACCACAGTATTTACAAAACAAGTACACTTGAAATAAACCTACTCACATTTTTATCCAGGCTCTCCAGTATGGCACTCCTTTCTGCGATGTCTGCATGGCGCCTCGAGGAGTACAAATACAGCAGCTTTGAGGCGTGTTTGTCAAGACCCTCATAAAAGGACTTGCTCAGGTCCATCGACACAAGTCTGGTGAATTCTGCGCTGATCTTCCGTCATTACAGAACAGTTCTATCAGTGCCTAAAGTAATTCTATGAGGAAAAGAAAAGTCATTCAAAAATGTAATAAACAGTGTACACAAGCAAGATCAGGACCAGAGTAATAGATTCTCACCAAATCTCTTGAGAAATTTCATGGCCAGCGGTTCATATACATATTGATATTGTAAGCAAAGCTAATCAGGGAGCATTACAGTGGAAGCAGGAGCATCAGAAAATGAGAGGTTATTATATATATATATATATATATATATATATATATATATATATATATATATATAAATAAATTACGTTCAAAGACTTGCATACTTAACACAAGACAGTTCGGATCATTTTACTGACTCGGATCTTTGAATCTCGTTCAGCAAAATGAACGACTCTTTTTTGCATCATTTCGTTCATTTCAGCAGAATAAAGTTAAAATGTTACATGTTAAACTCCCCAACACCTCTAGTACTTACGCAAACATTGATCACATTTGGAATAAAAAATAAACTATAGGCTAATGCAACCGAGGCCGAATTATGAGAAACAGAAATGATTGATTAATTGCTTAGCATTAGCAGTCTGTTAGTTCACCTCCCGATCTGAGTCGTTCTTCTTTTGTCACGTCACATTTGATCAGTTCACGTCTCAAGTTAGTTAGACATAATATAGTACTATGAAATGTTTCTGACCCAAAATATTACGAAATATGATTGTTTACATTAAAATGCAAAAGTTGATGAAAAAGTATGATAAGGTGAAAAAAGTGACATTTTATGTCTAGAAAGTCACTTTTCATCAAAAGTACAATAACAAATCTAGTTCACTTTCATCCTGTGTCCCCTTACACACTTGTGCTCTTTATCCGCTCAAAACGCTATACAGCGAACGAGAAGGCGCTAGGAGCAAAGGAAAGTGGTGTTTCAAACAAACTCATATAATCAGTTGCCCGATCTACTCCAATTTGATTCTTTTCACATATTTACACATAATATAGTACTATGAAACGTTTCTGACCCAAAATATTACGAAATATGATTGTTTACATTAAAATGCAAAAGTTGATGAAAAAGTATCTCTAAAGTGCCTGGACTCCACCAATCCACAGTCAGACAGATTGTGTACAAATGAAGGAAATACACGAGCATGGTTACCCTCCCCAGGCGTGGTCAACCAACAATGATCACTCCAAGAGCAAGACATGTAATTGTCCACGAGGTCACAACGGATCCCAGGGTAACTTCTAAGCCACTAAAGGCCTCTCTCGCGTAGGCAAATGTCAATGTTCCTGAGTCCACCATAATGAGTACACTGAACAACAGTGGTGTGCATGGCAGGATGGCAAGGAGAAAGCCCCTGCTTTCCATAAAGAACATTGCTTCCTGCATGCAGTTTGCTAAAGATCACATGGACAAGACCCAAGGCTACTCGAAAAAACGTTTTGTGGACAGGTGAGACCAAACTAGAACTTTTTGGTTTAAATGAGAAGGGTTATGTTTGGGGGAAGGAGAACACCGCATTCCAGCATAAGACCCGTATCCCATTTCTGAACAATGGTGGTGGTAGCGTTGCAGTTTGGGCCTGTTTCGCTGCATCTGGGCCAGGACGGCTTGCCATCATTGATGGAACAATGCATTCTGAATCATACCAGCAAATTCTAAAAGAAAATGTCAGCACATCTGTCCGTAAACTGGATCTCAAGGGGAAAGTGGGCCGCGCAGCAAGACAACAACCCTAAGCACACAAGTCGGTCTACCAAAGGATGGTTAAAGAAGAATAAAGTCAATGTTTTGGAATGGCCAAGTCAAGGTCCTGACCTTGATCCAGTAGAAATGCTGCGGAAGGACCTGAAGCAAGCAGCTCATGTGAGGAAACCCACCCACATCCTAGAGATGAAACTGGACTGTAATGAGGGATGGGCTAAAATTCCTCCAAGCTGACGTGCAGGACTGTTCAACAGTTACCGGAAACGTTTGTTTGCAGTGGTTGCTGCACACCGAGGTCACACCAGATACTGAAAGCAAAGGTTCGCATACTTTTGCCACTCACAGGTATGCAATACTGGATCATTTTCATCAATAAATAACTGACCATCTGTAATGTTTTTGTCTGGTTTCTGTAATTAGGTTCTCTTTATCTACTTTTGATACTTGTGTGAAGATCTTACGATGTTTTAGGTCCCGGTAATGAAGATGTATAGAAAGCTCTAAAGGGTTCACAAACTTTCAAGCACCACCGTAAGTGGGATGTAAGGTCATGGCAGAAGAGCTCTTCCGCAAACACAACTCCGATGTGACCGTGGAGCATGGCGTCTTAAGCCTAGACGAATCGCGTCCAAAAGACCAGGCCTTAGCTCTGTCTTCAGCTGGAAATGGTTAGATGTCTCCGCCAGAGCCGGTTAAGCGAAAGGCACTCGAGTCTCACAACAGCCCTTTTGTCGCGCCCATGCCAGATTTCTTGTTGTCCGGCGGAATGACCCGGTCACCTTCTTCCCACGGACGGGTTTACCACCACGCCGGCCTGCGGGTAGCGTGGCCGAGTGGTCCAAGGCGCTGGATTTAGGTTCCAGTCTCTTCGGCGGCGTGGGTTCAAATCCCACCGCTGCCACAGTCGTTAGCTCATGGTGGGTGATGTCTCGTCTCCAAAGGCTTTGCGCAGGTTTTTCTATACACCACGTAGCATGCTGCCTCACGAACGTCGCAACTCATGCCCCCCTTTTCCACAGTCGTTGTGTATATCCAGGTAAGGATAAAAGTTACATTTCCATCCATCCATCCATCTTCTATACCGCGTAATCCTACTCAGGGTCACGGGTAAAAGTTACATTTTCCAAAGAAATTTAACTCGCTGGGACGGGCAGTCCATAGGTAGTCGGTACCTAGCCGCCCAAGGATTGGATTGCATTGCGTGCGGCTCGACTATGGAGTTGTCCCGTTCTGTGAGACCTTTGGGCCGTCTCGCCGCATCGTCACCCTTCAGTTTATATGACGGCACAGCTCATACCCCAAGACTTGAATCAGATCTATTTGAGAAGCAGTCATCCAGCCGGCGAACATGAAACCCTCATTTGCATAGTTTCCGTTAAACGGGGCGGGCCTCGGACGAGGTGGCCGAGAGGTTAAGGCGATGGACTGCTAATCCTTTGTGCTCTGCACGCGTGGGTTCGAATCCCATCCTCGTCGCAAGCTTCTCACGTTGCCTCCTCTTTCCAGCAATGTCTGGCTTTGTTACAGTCTGTCTCACACCTACAAGGCCTACAACCGGGAAGCTTTGTACAGGTCCCTGAGCTGGCACTAGAGAGGGTGGAGAAATGTGAAGAGCTAGCACTGTGGCTACGTGTTTCGCGACCGTGAGCTGTATTTCAATGCTTTTTGGCCACAGCTGCTGTAAGGCTCTTGCGTCTCTGGAGGTCCGTCAACGCAGAGCGCGTTCCGCAGTCCAGACGACAGGGGCGAAGAACCTGCACCGAAACCTCTTTTTTGCTCCACACACCGGGATGTAATTTCATACGCGTGAGCTATGTCAGCAAGAGGTTAAGGTGATGAGCTGCCAGTCCGCTGTGCACAACCCATGTGGGTTTGGACCCTATTTTTCTTGTAAAGACCTTGCTTAAGCGCATTCTGTAAAGGGAGCGTGCATGGTGCAGACACTGTTGGCGTCTGCATGAGCAGTTAGTCTGAAGGGGAAATTAGGGTCAGGTGTTTTCAATCAACGGGATGACAATCAGGTGTGAGTGAGCACCCTGTCTTATTTGAAGAAGTGCATGGACTCCACCAATTCACAGTCAGACTGATTGTGTAGAAATGAAGGAAAATCAATCAATAAATCAGTCAGTCAATCAGTCAGTCAATCAGTCAGTCAGTCAGTCAGATGTTTGTTTATACTATTTAAATAAGCCCCATTTGGTGGCATCTGTTGCTTACAGCCATACCACTCTGACAAAGCCTGATCTCAGAAGCAAAGCAAAGTTGGGCCTGGTTAGTTCTTGGTTGGGAGACTGAATGGGACTACTAGGTGCTGTAAGCTTTTCATTTAGATAAGTGTTTTAAGCACTTTACTTTCTCCTGACATTGAAGAATATTCATTACTACACCAAAGCAGCCTCCAATTCCTACAGTTTTCTCCCATACATGATAGATGAACTCTAGTGCTACCTAGAACAACCTCCTGGAACTGATCAACTTTATTAAAATCCGGTGGAATTGGGCCATTTTCATGTTGTTTTTCAAGACAATTTTCATATCCAAATGTTCAGCAATTACCATGAAACAGTCCATTTCTGAAAGTCTCCGTATAACCTGTTATAGGAGATGGTGTGGAGTTCTCAAAAAAAATTTTTTATTTATCCCAGGAAGTTTTCAAACAGAAACCCAGACAAGAAGTCAAGGCTTCCATGTTTTTTGACATCCTCAGAAAGATGGGTTAGCCCATGTACATTGTAGATAACAAATTCAGGACCATACAACTCACTAAAATGCTTTACAAATGACACTAGCAAACTGTGAGCAAAGTCATTAAGAATTATACAAAGAGTGGATTGGAGAGTATAAAGATAGCAACAGATAATTAAAATTGCTGTACATTGGTTATGACAGCACATCAAGAAGAACCACTGGACTTGTGTATAACAGAAACTGTCGCAATTTTGTTGCTTTCCACCTCAGTCTTTCTGAGAATTGCCTGGGTTTCCTAGCAAAGTCCTCAGGAATATAACGTCTCAAGCTAACAAGTGTGTCTGAGATTATAACACTTTGGCGAGCAGACAAATGACAACATAAAGGCCCTGAAGCAAGCCATAAGTCCAGCAGTTTTCACATAACACCAAGACATACAAGGTGCATGTAATCATGTGGAAAGCATGATACCATGCCAATTCCTGCAGCTTTTAAAAGAGATGTTTCAGTATGATGGTCTTCATCAGACATGTTGATAAAAGACTCATCAGTCCTACGTGGGCTGTTGATCTCAGGAAAGGTCATTCTATGGTTGATGTACACACCAGACTGGATGCACTTGTCACAACCTGAATAACCAGTATGTGATTTAATTCCCTTTATAAAAGCTCTAGCTGGAGCATCACACAGGATAGATGTGACATTTAGGAAAAATTGCTTCCCATTTATGGCAAATCCCTTGCTTAACCCTTGCAGTTCACTGACTAGATCTTTCAAATTCATCAGTTTGTGATGTTGGCTTTGATTTACCACAGAACAGAGCAATGACAACTGGTTTCTTAGTATAACCCTGCAGTAACCCTATAATTTGCCAAAACTACAGAGACGAACTTTTAAACAGTGGTAAGACATCCATGTTCAGTTGAAGTTCGAATTCATACTTCTCTAGAACAACAGACCAGATTCTTTCCATGGTTTTGGACAAAGTTTTAAGAATACCAAAATAATGATATGTGCCACCAGCAACACTTTGGATATTAGATGAAGTTATCTCGTCATCTTGCACTGCATCACCAAGATCATTTTCTCCTAAATGACTTCCAAATGAAGTGAGCATTACATTGACTTTTTTACTGCTCTTTTTCTAACATTCCATCCATCCATAATTTTGTAATGACCTGTCTGGTGCTGGTTCCAGTGTTGACTGTCGCACATTTAAAATCTGTATCCCGTGTTTATATGTTTCTGTAAAGCTGCTTTGAGGCAACGTCTATTGTTAAAAACGCTATACAAATAAAATGGAACTGAATTGAAGTTACAGCGTGGTTTTGTACAACCAAGAATATAAGTCTGTCTCCTTTTCCCTTTCCTTATCGACAGTAGGAAATGCAACATACACATACAAATATAATATTTGTACACATGCAAGACCATATAAGGCTGCTTCAGAAAAAAAAAAGGGGGGGGGGGGGGGGGGGTCAATTAAAATGAAATATGCAATTACCCATTATATTCTTGGTTTTAACTAGAGATGCACCGATGTATCACTCCTGGGCAGAACGGGAACTCACATTCCTGCTTCTTAAAGGGCCAGAGGAAAATTTTATCCCTAGATGAGAAGGACATCTGTGCACACTGCATGGACAATACACTTAATTAAGGGCTTTAATAACCAGTTTCACAATTGGAAGGTTGTCTTCTTTTTCACCTGGTTATTTGTATATAAAAATATAAAGTATTTAGCATGTTTGTATTTAGGTACTTCTGTTTCTAAATAAATAAGCATTATGTCATCAAATCACAAGTCTGTTTGGATTTAATGGTCAGAAGCTGTACTAAATGACGAATAACCTAAAATCACAAACATGATACTTGTAAATAAAATCATGTCATATATGCAATTTATTAGATCCTTAAAGTAAAAAGACAGCTAAATAGTGAAAAACAATAATTGTTGGATTTATACAAATGAATGACAATAACTTGCTAATAGTCCATCACCTGAATCTTTCTAATTGGCATGTGCTCCAGTCAGTGTTGTTCATGGGGAATTTATTCTACAACTTCTACAGTTGTACAGTTGTAGTGAACTTCTACAGTGAAAAAAACCCAATCCTTTAAAAAACAGTTAATGAAGCTGAGGCTCGAAGGCGGGTTGCTGTCATAGAAAGTCTGCTGTTACCGCTGCAAGTACCAGAAGTCACTGACTGCAAAACTGTGTTTACAAGAAGAGTCACTGCAGTCATCAAAGTCGATGGGATAGAGTTCTGCTGCGCTAGCGGTGTGGATGAAAGGGCTCTTGCTTCATTTTGTGCTTATTTTGTCTTCAGTTCAACATATCCATCTCATTTGAAGAACACTCTGATTTCTCTTCAGCAATATGTATTGAAACTTACTGTGGATGGTGACAAGCCTCTACCTACTCCAGTTACCAGAGTAATCAACCTCTTACAGTAATATCTGCCAAAAATGCCTCGCCTATTCTGGTGTCCTAAATGCTCTCGGAGAACGATTGTCAAATTAATCCAGCACATTGGTCTCATTCATGCACATGAGGCAAATTTTTCAATAACTTGTGGTCTTAATGACTGTCAGAGGACCTTTTCAAAGTATGAGTCGTTTAGATGTCATATTTACCAAAAGCATAAACACACTGTGTTACAACGGACTATGGCTGATGATCCTCAGCATCTGCTTGAGGAAGTTGAGGAAGAATGTTATAATGACGATGGTGCTTTTGAAGTTTGCAATCCCCTCGGGTCTAAACGTAACAAGCAAAAACTGTGTGCAATCTACTATACAATTGGAAATATGGGTACAAAGTATTGCTCACAGTTAAAACATTCATTTAGCTTTACTTCCTTTTGTTATCATTATTATCCATACTGTGTGAAATGTCAGGATGAGTGGACTGTCCTCTCACCAGGTGAGGAGGTTGATTACCAGGCACTAGATATATACAATGTTGTTGACAATTTACTTATTAGCACTAGGTATTCTTGCTGAAGATAAAAACAGCCCCACTTTATATTGATTTTACTCATCACCCTTTAATCTATCTTTCTTCTTCTCCTTATTATTATTATTATTATTATTATTATTATTATTATTATTATTATTATTATTATTATAGTAGTAGTAGCCTAGTAGTATTCATCTTAGCATAGGATTAGGAAGTGATTTCTAAAAACTGTCAATCACACCTTCATGCTAACTCTGTACATGATGTCAATGGTTCACTGCTCCCCCCCCCCCCCCCCCCCCCCCCCCCCCCCTAGATACTTACAGGGATCCTCGACTTTAAGTCTTTTTATTGCAAAAGCAGCTGCTAAAATAATTTTGTGCAGATGGAAAAAAAACGTATTAGGCTAAGCAAATGTTCTGAGTTTTTTTTCCCTAGCAGTTTTTGTCATGTATATGTATTTCATCAGCGCTGCTACGAGTTTCCTTTTTTTTCCCCCCCGGTAACAATAATATAGCCTTATTCTGTTTACTCAGAAAGACTATAACTTTATTTACAGTTCCTCTCCTTAACTTCAGTCACTTCCTCACTGAAACCTATAATCAGAATAACTCCAAAGCTCAGGTCTAAGCCTAAGTCTCCACTCTAAATCATGTGTCTAGAACACAGGCTCTGAACTCTTATCTAACACATTTGGTGATTTATCTGCTCTAAAGCACCCACCTCAGCTCGTGCAGGCCGCTTAATTAGCTGATGACTTGAATCAGGGGAGTTTGGTGCAGGTTCTAATTGAACATCCTCAGGAGTGTAAAGAAGCCTCTCTCTAATATCTTTCTTACCGGTTCAACTCCAACTTCATCACCACCCCAAGAAAGCACTGCATGTTAGTAGTGTTCAGGGTCAGTATCTAAACTGACAGTCTATTCACACACACTAGCACTAATACACTTCACATCCAGTATTTCCTTCTCTAATGTAGTGGGTTCACTGGTAACAGGTTTGTCTGATTAGTATTCTGGAGAAGGTTAACAATGTCGGTGTGTTGGTTGGAGTTGTAGTTTGTGTTTGCCATGTTTGTAGTCTGAGGTGCATTCTGGGAAACGGAGTCGCTGGTTTGCTGTGACATGACAATGGCACTTGAGAGTTTACTGTTCAAGACTCAGAATTACTATACATTACTATAATTAGCATCAAGCTGCACATGACATTTTATGAAAGTAGTACTATGTTTTTTCTCATTTACCGGTACCTCATACAGTCAAAAGGTTATTGAATTTTAATTATTTTTCTTAAAAATAAAATAAAGAAATGTAAAAACTGAGTTGTGTCGTGGAAATTAGACAACACTTGCAGACTCATCCTCTGAGGTGAAAAAGGTTTATTACAGAAAGATGGTTAATACAGCATCGAAGTATCCCAGAAGACAAAACAATTTACATGATCATCCTGTTTACAACGTTTCAGCCAGGCTCTTAATGCATGCTGTTACCTTCTTGAGCATCAGTGAATGTTTGCACCTTTTGGAATAGTCGTGTACGAGTCCTTCGATTGTCCTCAGTGTGAAAAGATGGATCGGAACATCATATAACCGCTACTGGAAAGGGCTAAAATATGCAGGAAAAGCAAAGTATGTGAAGGACCTGGAGGATTTTTCTGAAGAACAGTGAGCAGTTTAACTGCTCAGGACAAACAAGGGACTCATGAACAACTATCATAACACATAAAAAGAGTCCTGGATCATTCAGGTAACGACACACAATATTAAGAATCAAACGTGTGTAAACTTTTGAATGGGGGTAATTTTGATTAATTCAGCTATTATCTTGTGGACTATATGTAAACATCTGTTATATGAAATAGCTTATTCATGGCGGTACTAAATAAGAAACTTAGGATTTTTATGATCAATCTTATTTTGTTAAGAGTATTAAGATTTTGTAGATTCTGCAAGGGGTATGTAAACTTCCGACCGCAACTGTATACCCACCCAGCTACCAACACACACACACACACACACACACACACACACACACACACACACACACACACACACACACACACACACACACACACACACACACACACACACACACACACACACACACACACACACACACACACACACACACACACACACACACACACACACACACACACACACAAAAATAAATTCAACCATTTAAAAACAGCAAGGACTTTTATAAACAATCAAAAATAGACTATAATATGAACATTTTAACAAATTAACAAAGACACCACAGTTAAAACACTCTAAATACCTTCTTTTTGCAAAAGTTTTCAAAAGTCTTCTCTTGCACCCGCACTCTCGATCTGACACCAGCTGGAGCCACCTCTTCATGGTCCCCTCAACCTCCATCTCTGCAGCTTTAGCCGTGAAGAGGTTTCTATGAACATTGGAAGAAAGCAATACATATCGTAAGCTTATTATGAATCCTAAGCATTAATTACGTTTATACCATGGTCAGTGTGAATATTGGATTCTGATTGGCTGGAAGGTGTGCATTATAACCGTTTATTGCACAGGTAGTTCCAGTCAGTTTGATCACTGTGAGCATTTCTAAATCAACGCGCAGCCTACATGCACACACAAACACACACACACGCACAGACACTCGAGCAAACAGAGACATTCGTGAACACACATTCGTACACACAGACACTTCTTGCCGGCGCTGTCTGCAACTTTAAAAAAAAAAATAGCTTTGCTGGTGAAAAGTTACATTATATTTCTCAGCAATGAGGTGTTACCATCACTGTTTGTGAAGTAATTCAACTCTCAGTTTTACTACACTACTGCTGCGCAACACTGACTATGTTTACATGGACAGCAGTAATCTAATTATTGACCTTACTCTGAGTAAGATAATAACGTGAATAAGGTGTTTACATGTGTCGCGCCACGCCGTCCGACGTCCCTCCAGAATTTCACATATCAACATACAGTTCGTCTTTGTTATGGTATAGTATACAGTTTTGGGTGTTTTTATTTAATTTTTTTATGAACGCTTTAAGCGCAGTTATTTATTTGTCATGCTGTACGTGCAAATAGACAACTGCTTGAAGCTGTGAGCTGCATCCCAAACCGTGCACTTAGCGTCTCTATAGTAGCCGAGATAGATGTATTTTCCCCATTACAGGCCTATAGTCAGCAAGTCTGCGGTTTGGGACGCAGCCGTGCTCTCTTGTTCGCCGTAAAATGTTGAGCACTGCCATGTGTGTACGTGTCCTGTCGCAAAATGCGGTGAAAACTCACATGACGTTAATAATGTGATTCAGGTGTTTACATGTCTGTAATACACGTTGATAATGCGACTAAAACAGGAGTACTCGACATGTCTTAATTCGATTAGTGCTTACTTCGAGTAACTTGACTTTAATCAGATTAAGGTAATTAAAAATTGCTGTTTACATGGTAGTTTCTTAATCAAAGTATCGTCTTAATCGGGTTAACAGTGCATTATTGTGGTCCATGTAAACGCACTGACTGACTGCTGAGAGGCACATGATGCAGGAAATTCATACATGATTAATCTCTCTGTCTCTGATAGATATCTGTCAATTCATTCAAATAAATGTAATCTCATCACACTACTTTATCTCTGTGTCTGATTTATATCGGGCAAAATTCCAGATCTAACGACCTAACTAATAGAAATTAACTGTCATTTTAAACTTCTAATCAAAGTTTGAGCTTCTAAATCAATGACAGCTTTAACGTTATTAATTGTGGAAAGACCATGGTATAGGCGGGGTAATCCATGGCTAGGTGTGCATTAAACGATTTGAACGAGTGGTGCATTTCCTCCACATCATGCACTAAGATCGTTTAATGTACATCTAGCCGTGGATTACCCCTTACATATCATCTGAGAGAGACAGCTAATTCTGTATGTAAACAGATATACTTACCAATCACGACCTCTCCGAGTTGGAGAGCGGACAGTGAAGTCTTTCCATTGACTCCCCTCCAATTGAGATTCTTTGCCAGGGAGTTAGCAGTCACCCTCTTCAGTATGCGCCAGGTGCAGTCGAGCACATCCACCCCGTCAATAAGCGCCAACCAGTTTACCCGAAACCGATGATTTTTAAAACAATAATATAATATAAAATATAAATAATTAATAAGCATGTATTGCCTTGTCAACTGTGTCAGTGCTTCTCACTACTCCTGCAGGTACCCTGCCCTGTGTGCTTTCCATGTTTTGCTCCTCTAACAAAGATTAGGTCATAACTGTTCCTCATTTCAAAGTGGTGTTGAATGTTGTGCTTTGAGTACGAGAGTGTCACCTTGAGAAAACAAACACTCTCAGTAGCTGTGTAATTGTGCAAGCAATTGTTAACAAAAAAAGAAAAAAAATTCTCACCAGATTTTGCTTGTAATCTGGGCTCTGTTGCATCCTTTGTTCCAGACTATGCAGTTGAGGAAGATCTTGCAGGGCAGTAAATCTTCATCAGTATCCAAAGACTGCACCTGGAACACCTGTAGTTGAAGCAAGCTCAGTGGTTTGTTGGTCCAGCACCATCTCTAATTTAGTCAACACCTCCCTCAGCATGGCTATGGTAAAGAAGTTAACAATATTTACAAATGATACACACTACAAAACTGTACAACTCCATCCTCAGTCTTATTCCTAACCTACACAAATTCCAGTAAGATGGCTGAGTGGAAATCACGGTTAATTAATACCTACAAAAGAAAGTCAATCAGAAAGCAGGAGAATACTTGGTACTGCCGGTACTGAAAAAAAAACTTATCGTATCGTTCTTTTTAAAATTTTAGTATCAACTTGGTACAGATACTTTTGACATCACAACTTACCAATTACAACATCCTTGAATTGCAGGGATGCCAAGGATATTGTCCCATTCATTTGTAACAGATAGCTGCACAGTGACAGGGGCGGCTGTGGATCAGGTGGTAGAGCGGGTTGTCCACTAATCGTAGGGTTGGCGGTTCCCAGCCAGCATGACTCCACATGCCAAAGTGTCCTTGGGCAAGACACTGAACCCCAAGTTGCTCCCGATGGCAAGTTAGCGCCTTGCATGGCAGCTCTGCTATCATTGGTGTGCGTATGGGTGAATGAGACACAGTGTAAAGCGCTTTGGCTATAACTGTGCCATTTACCATTTTACCATTTAGTGACGCAGAAGCGGAGTCCGTTCCATTCCGTGGTGTTTTAATTAACGGAAGTAAAAAAAAAGAGATGAAGAGAAGGGTGGGGTCTTAGGAAGCAATAAAAAGAACAGGTGACTAGGTGAGAGAAAGCGGGACGCGGAAATGAGCGCCAGGTGGGAATGGCGGAGCTGATGGTGTGCGTTTGCCAAGGACCATGCTAATGCTCTTACTGTGGATTATAACCTTGTGGATATTGATTCAGGAGGCTGGTGAACACTTCGGGAATATTCTGCCAAGGTGAATAAACGAGTGAGCAGAGTTTTGAGGGTTCGGAGTCACATCACGGGTTTGAGATCCTTTCTTTAATACTTTTGTGTAGAACCAGTATGTTTAAATCGTTGGATGTTACTGTCTGTAAAGAACTCCGAGTGTTAAGCGGAATCTGACTGCCGGTTTCCCATGCTTTCGGGTTCACGAACTCCCGTACGCCTAAATCACCGCCATTGAAGTGCAGCTTTAAAGTGAACAACTTTTTTGCTTTGGTTAAGAATTATTTTGGGGTTAAATTTATTTATTATTTTGGGTTTTTTTCTGCCTTTTGTGTGTGAAAATTTTCTTGTATGATTAGAGCCTTGTTTCCTTATGGGTGCGTTTATTAATCCCACGTAGGGGAACTTTTTGGTTTTCATTATTTCGGTTTCTATGACTGAAACGATCTGTATTTTCTTATGTTTATTGCATAAATAATAATAAACTTATTTTGTAAGAATTGAGTAGCCTTATTCTGAGTGATGTCCAAATTATAAGTTATAAGTGACTGTTAATTTGAACTGTCTGGCATCCAAACCCCATAAGGTACCACGCTACAGAGTGGCGCCCAAATGGGGACCGAACCGTAAGATTTAGAAAGTTTAGTTGGGGTACTGAAATTAACAGACTTGGACATTTGCGTTATTGATGGACTTGACCATTGTTAATTATTGTGAAATACAGTGTGTACATATATTTTCAGTTTTTCTGGTTGGTGTTTCCATGAAATGTATGGTTATTGAGAACATTCAGGAGTCTGTGTACCTACTTGCTGCTCTGTATTGTTTCTCTTCTTCCCTGGCCATGTCTACCCCTACCCCTCGAATCAAGCGCATCATTACTCTTGTCTTCTTGATGAAGGAAAGAGCCAGGCTCCCACAATCAGTGGAAAAGCAGAACCTGCCTGTGATTTTGCAAGCAGCTGTTATCTGCCTTGCTACAAAAGGCTCAATGGAAGGGAAGCCGCTCCCAGCCTTTTTCGGGCGTAGACCTCTTGCTGATAGGTGAACTTGGCGACCAGTACTTTACGGAAAATTTTCCAGTCACGTTCAGAGTCTTATTGAGCAACGAAAGAGCCAGGCTTCCACTTTCTGTGGAAAACCAGAGACTCCCTTTCATTTCGTAAGCAAATGTTAACTGCTTTGCTACAAAAGCACAAAAGAAGGAAATCTGCTCTGTCCAAGGTCTCGCTTTCCGGCTGTTCCTAGAGGACCTGATCCTACAGTGATGACAACCGGTCAGTTATTAAAGCAAAGTTCAAAATTTCTAGCTTGTTTCTGCCCGGTCTCAAACCAGGGACCTTTTGCATGTTAGGCAAATGTGATAACCACTACACTACAGAAACCACAACAGAATCTCCCTTTAGCTGTTGCCTATGGTCTTCTGATGAGAAGAGCACATACTTAAACTTTGTTCAGCAGCGTTGAATTGCCCAGCATGACATTGGTGGTATAGAGGTGAGCATAGCTGCCTTCCAAGCAGTTGACCTGGGTTTGATTCCCGGCCAAAGCACGGATTGTAACTTGGAGGTGCTTTATGGTAGTTGGCACAAAAGGAAGGAATCACCTGCCTGAAAATAAATGGGTCAACCTAATGTGCCTTAGGCCTCCCACAACTCTTTCTGCTTCCCACTTGAATTCTTAGTGCTTCTTTGCTGTTTGTAAACACAGAATATCCAATATGACATGAAGTGCATTCACACTTATTTACAGTTAATGAGCTGACTGACACTGCATTGATTCCACAAGGGAGGTATATGCTGGTGTGTATGCACTTAGGTTCACTCTTATGCAATTATTTAAATGTTCATCTGTCAGTCTTGTTCTGAATTTAGATTCGATCACGTTCATATCAGAACACGCTGCTTCACAAAGGTCTGTAGATCCAAATAAAGCAGATGCTTTGAGGGCAGCTTGGTGAATGTTCTTGTAGTTTTCTGGGTCTACAAGTCTCCAGAAATTTTGTGAATGTTGCTGAGATTTCAGCTGGATATGATTTTGGAGATTAATAACCTCCAACTCTATCTCTACAGCATTGACACTGAACAGTTCAGCCATCTGCTTTGAAATGTGATCCATGTCTATCTCCATGAAAGACGGCAACAAATGCCACACATGTCTCAAGATTTTCAAAATCGCTGAACCTTTCCTCAGATTCCTGCCCAAGCCTGGACAGGAGGTCACAATACTCGAGGACATCCAAAATTTTGGTTGCATTTGCATGGCTTTCTTTCTGTCTTTACCAATGAGGGGAAGTGTTGCAATCTTTTGTTTTTCAATTGCTAAAGGTAAAATTACAGTTTTGCTTTAAATACCTTCACAGCACTGATCATATCACATATGGTTTTGTCTTTACCTTGTAACTGTAGATTGAGCTGATTCAGTTTCTCCATCACATCAGCCAAGAATGCAAGATCAAGCAGCCATAAGACAACAGGTTAGTCCCCCCCGGTTCCATTAAAGCCTTAATTTCACTCACCAAGGAAATAAAATGGTGAAGTACCTTACTCCTACTCAACCAACTGACTTCTGTATGAAGGAGATCACCATACTTTGCAGAAATTTTGAATACAAATTCTTACATTCAGCCATAATCCAGTCCAGACATTCCCTCATCTGCTCCGTGCAGCGCTGCTTCATACACGCTGTAGGAGAAAATAAAGACTTCAGATCATCATCACCATCATCACCACCATTATCACCATCATCATTATTGTCCTCATAATCGTCATCATCGTCGTCACCCTCATTGCCGTGATCATCATAGTCACTGTCATCATTGTCGTCACCATCATCGTAATCATCATCGTCATCGCAGTCATATCATCGTCATTGTCATAGTTATCATCATCGTTGCAGTCATCATCATCTTCATCGTCATCAACATCGTCAACATTGTCACCATGATCATCACACTCCAATGCTCTCCAAAACATTAAAAAAAAAGTATAAAAGAAAAAAACTTTCCGAAACACTCTAAAAAACCTGCAAAACCCTACAAAATCCTCCGAAACCCCTAAAAAATAAAAAATAAATCAGAAAACTTTTGAAACCTCCGAAATGCTAAAAAACTCAAAACCCAAAAAACCCGCCGAAACAGTCCAAAAACCCCTCAAACCCTCCAAACCTGAAAAAACTCTCCAAAAAAAAAACCCCAAAAGTTGCAGCTTTATTACAGATGTGTTGAAAATGTTTAATTTCCCAAGGGTTTATATTGGAGACCCCTAGTGGTCAAAAGAATAAAAACATGTAGAATTGCAGAACAGTAAACCTTTACTGTGTGTAAAGGCCAAGAAGAAACAAGCAGCTGATATACACAACATCACATAAAGTAGTTCCTGAAGGAGCCGGGCCAGACTGGGACAGAAATTGGGACAGAAACTGGGTCTCACACCCACCCGGTCCTCCCCATACACAATAATACATGTTTGATGTGTACATTAATAAAGCTATTGACCTGTAGCTGCATGATTTCATGTACAGTGCTGCTGTCACATGATTAGCTGAGTGTATATGGGCCATTGTTCCAGTGATACAATAGAGACTATAATAATTAGAAAATATATTTATAATTAAAATCTACAAGTTAATATAGGAAATTTAAGTAAGACTAGTGAATTTAAATTCAATTTGCATAGCCCTCGTCAAAAAAAAGTTGAGCAGACACAACAGTACTTTTTTTTATTCATGAACACACATATGTACATAAAATTAATCAGATCTCTACACTTAAAGGTCATAAACCCTGTTACCTCAGTGTTAAGCCTGTTACCCTTGTGTAACCAGTGTTACCTCAGTTTCAAGCCTGTTACCCTTGTGTAAACAGCATTACCTCAGTGTCAAGCCTGTTACCCTTGTGTAAACAGTGTTACCTTCACGTCAACTATAAAGTTTGTATCTCCATGTGGTATTCATGTACTGTGAAATATCTAGTGTTAAATTTTGGGAAAATGAAGAAAACTAAAGTACAAGTTACACTTTAAATGCAAGCTCCATTAAATCATCTTAAGAGAATGGCTGTTACTACAGACTTCGTACAGTAACTGATACTCTAGATAAATATCCCCGCTCATGCCAAGGGACCAGGTGGACACACGCACATTCATGATAAAAAGAGACTTTATTTACAGTTTACATTTTCATATCACTATAATTTGATTAAAATTACACCTCTTATTTAACAGTTCAGATCAGTAGTTCATAGAGTACAGAAGATACCAATAAGGCCACGTTGTGAAGCACACACACATAAAAGGACACATTTTGATATTTTGTAAAATAGTTAGTAAAATTAGAATAATTTTAAGGTTTTTTTTTTTTTTTTTTGAAAAATAGCAAGCTTTCTTGTGCCAATTGACAGGCGTGTCTATGTGTGAGGGGGGAGCTTAAGTATCATCTGAACTGTATAACATTACCACTAGCTTCTGTTTTTTATTTCTTTAGTATTTGTGGGCATAAAAGCCTACCTATAATTAAACAGTATAATAGTTTAGTAATATCTCCTGTGCTAGCCCGTCACCTACCCACAGCACTAGTTAACACAGCGAACATTAACGTTACCTCCCAGCAGTCGCTATACAGCATTAAATACATGATCAAGCTGAACAAGTGGAAAGAAAAGCTAACGGATGTCACATGATTAAGTTGAAAAAAAATTACATAAGCTCCACCCATACTGAACCAGGAACACCTGTCACATGGCAAATTCAGTATATACGGACTGTATGTGTGAGAAAGAGAGAGGTAATGCAACACATGTCCAGCAGAGGGAGCTAGTGAACTGTGTGTTTCTCCAGTACACACACCCCAGAGATAAAGAGAAGAGATTTTCCTCCCATTAACCACAGCATGAGGTCATTAAATAACTCACACACAGAAATTAAATAAAATGCATTTTTAAATCCAAACCTGTGACTGTAAATGTATGTATAGTGTATGTGAACATGTGCGCATGTTGTGTGTGTGTGTTTACAGTCACAGTGTGTTTTGCTGGTCTCCTAGCTGCGAGTTTCACTCTCAAAGGCGGGGTTATCGTAGTGCAGTGGCACTTCAAACACACTGCCTCCAAACCTGCAAGCCAATCACAGCACAGGATACAGTCACTGAATAGAGCCTCCGTATGGAAGCGTACCTCTGCACTGAGGAGCACACCCTCCTAAACAGTTAGGGCAGCTACAAGAAAACAACAGTTTCCCAGTCCATCACTGAATGCAGAAAAACATGACCAGAGCCATCTTTCCCTACAGCTCTTGCCTGGCGTCCCACTGAAGATAAGCAGGGTTGAGCCTGGGCAGTACTGGGAGACCTCCTGGGGAAAACTAAGCTTGCTGATGGAAGTGGTATTAGTGAGACCAGCAGGGGGGGCTCACCCTGTGGTCTGTGTGGGGTCTAATGCCCCAAAATAGTGACGGGGACACTACTGTATAAACAGCACTGTCTTTTGGATGAGACATTAAACTGAGGTCCTGACTCTCTGTGGTCATTAAAAATATAAAACATAAATAAATAAAAAATAAATTAAAAAAAGAGTATGGGTATAACCGCAGTGTCCTGCCCAAATTCCCTCATTGGCCTTCTCGATCACCCCCTAATAATCCCCATCTCTGAATTGGCTACATTACTCTCTCCTCTCCACTAATAGCTTGTTTGTGGTGGGAGTTCTGGAACACTATGACTGCTGTCCCATCATCCAGGTGGAAGATACACACTAGTGGTCTCCTCCCAGTGTAAAGCACTTTGAGTGTCTAGAAAAGTGCTATAGAAATATAACTGTAACCAAGTAACTTGAAGATGCCCCACCTGCCAGAGAAAATCACCATGAAACCTGCCCTGGATCTCCACAGGTCAACTCAGTGACAAGACCAAGACCAAAAACTGTCAGCCACTGTGAAGAACACCGCTGCTGAGCTATTCCCATTATATGGAGAAAAGTATTAGAACAGCAAGGGCAATTATTTTGGTTTGCTATATACTGGAAACATTTGGGCTTGAGATCAAACGATGAATAGTTGATTAACAAATTTAGTTGTAAATATTAGGAAATTAAATTCTGGTCAAACAACTTAAAATATGGCACCTTGTTTAAACCTACCCATTTTTCAAATGATCAAAAATATTGGAACATGTTTGGAATGTCCTTAAAATCACCAACATATCGCAAAGCCAAATGTCTTCAGTGTATAATAAAAATAAATCCTGGGCTTGCTGTTCCAAACCTTTCAGAGGGAACTGTATTGACAGACCAGCGCACATTCTGACACCATGTTTCCATTGAACCCAGGACAAGAATATCAGCGTTCTCTCAAACCTGATGGCCTCTTGTCAGTAGAGCCATGATCTTGAATCTTTTTGTGGTCATGCTAGTATGTTTAGTCCAAATACAGGTGTGTGCTTCCAAAATAATACAAACCCCCCTCCTCCACACACACAAACACACACACACACACAGTGAAAAAACTAGCTTATTAGCAGCAGCTTCTGGAATTAAGCAAGGCAGGCTGAAATACAGTGTGTGTGTGTGTGTGTGTGCACGCGCACTTCTCACCTTCATGTGTGTGGTCAGCAGGACCCAGCTGCTCTGTTGCATGCAGAGATTCATAGAGATTGATCGCTGTGTGAGAGACTCGGAGTTGGGGTGTATGCTGGAGACTGAGTCACAGTGTGTGTGAAAGTACTCAGTGCTGCTGGGAAACGAATGCAAATCAGAAGTGACCGTCTACATGTGCTGCTCCTCAACATCCGTCTCTAGAGAGATGAGAAACTCTCATGAATCCATTTACGCACACACCTCACCTCTACTCTGAGGGATTTGAGGATGTCACACATGCATCGGGCAGGTCCTGTGATCCATAAGCCATGGCTCAACACATGCCTTATGGAAGAAGTGACCACACAGACAGACACACACACACACACACACACACAGGGTAAGACTGATAATGTGCTATGGACACAATTCTGTCTTGCAGGGTTTCAGTATGTAATGTTTCGAGTCCAGAGCTCTGAGGTGTACACTGGCACTGCAGAGAATCCTGCACCCTCTTCACTCTCATCTCATGCAGTGCATTCTGGGAATTACAGTCTTACTGATATTCCACAAACTACACATTTCAAGTCCACCAACACTGTAACAGAGGTAATTTCCTACAGCCTAACTCATCTTCTCTACCCCTAACCCCTTAACTCCAAAAGCCTAACCCCTAGCCCATTAGCACCAAGTGCTTGTGATCAGGGTGTGGTTCAGGAGGTATGGAGAGTTCAGTTCCTTGTTCTAAAGATATTGAGACCACAGTGTCAGAAACTGAAACTCGTCCACCTGGATTTTCTGCTGTCCGTGTTGTAAACAACATTAATCTGAATTTGACTAAACCAGAAGAAATAAATGTCACAGCGTCTCATCAGATTGTTTCCGAATAAGCAATCAGACACACCTCCCCACCAAACAATCAGCTTTAGGGGTACGGTACACTTTAGTATTTTTACTTTTAACTATATGTTTTCTTACTGTTCCTCAAATAGAGATGTTCTATGCGTAGTAAAAGGTCGGTTGTACCGGAGCTGAAGTTTCTCTTTTCTTTTTCTTGCTGAGTAAGAAAAGTCCAGAAAGCAGGAGGGCAGTTATCAGTAGAGGAACTGTTTTTGAAAGTTTTTGCTAGAATGCTTGCAATTTCTTTTTTGAAGTCAAGAGTGTGCCGTGCTGTTGTATTTGTATGTGTTCTATTTACATTGACCAGCGTGTGCAGAAAGCGCAGGACCTGGTCCAGGCCGAGTCACAGCTGCACAGCCTCATGATGGACAGCGTTAATCAGAACTCAGGACCCAGTTGGCTCCCGCTGTCAAGGCAACAGGGCCCAGACCAACACACGACGATGGATGATGTCAAAACCACGCCACCCTGCCATAACCTCAGCCCACCTGCCGTGGTGGATCTCACCCAATCAGGATCGGACGAGCTGGAGATGATGAGCATGGATGGAAGGATGGAGGTGAAGGATGAGCATGTGATGGATTTATCTACACAGGTGACAGGACAGTGATTTTGGACAAGTGTTTAAGAGCATAAATGATGAGGAGCGTTTAATCATAGAGGAGAAATCTGATCATAGACACTCACTCAAATCAGACCTTGCACATTTCTCCTTTCAAGCAATCAGACTCATCTGTAGTTCTGTTGGGAATTGAGTCAAACTTACCAAAAGCATTATCAGACGTGGACTTTGATTCAAAAGCCTGTATCGAGTTTGATGCTGATGCATCTAAACCTCTGCCATTGGAGCTATAGATGAATCTGACCCCACACCCAACAATGATAGTGGTAGGCAGAAATCAGTATATTTCACTGCAGCAGACGAGTCCTTGTTCTGCCCCACCAAGAAAAAAAAACTGCGAGTCATCTATGATGGTGAGGAAGAGGGGCATGAAGAAGAAGAAGAGGTGGAGAAACCTGTTTTGGCTAGCAATCCATTAGCTCGCAGCTTCATGGGCCTCAGATCTTCCACACCCAAATCCATGCTGAATAATGGCACCAACCGCAGATGCAGCATAAACACATCAATCGCATCACGACGCTCATGAGTACAGTCACAGATGCAGGATATGGAGGAGGAAGAGGAGGAACAAGAGACGAAAGAGGAACAATTAGAGGAGTGGGAGGAGCCAGAGGACGAGCCAGAGCCTAGTGAACACATGGTTGAGTCTGAGGAGGAAGAGGAAGGTGATGGTAAAGAGCTTCACTGACGTTCAACTGGCCTCTAGTGAAGTTGTGCATCAGTGTGCAGCCACTGAAGTGCAGAGTCCAAATGATGTCAAACATCAAGAGGAATCGTTTGATTCACTGGTGCATTCTGGGAAACAGTGTTTGTCTGAAGGGAGGAAACAGGAAGCACTGGACTTTTTTCTGAAGGCCATTGACATTAACACTGGAGACAGTGAGATACAACTGCTCATCAGCTTACTGTACAGACACTCGAGGCACTGACACACACACACACACACCTGCTCATCATCCAACCATACAGACACAGTCACTGACACACACAGTGTGTGGGTGGGTCTTCCAGCTAAAGTGGTTTAGAATTAGGCCTAGATTTGAGGAATGCTGTATGGTGCATGCTCTATGCCAAATGAGGAGTTTTGTACATCAAAGCAAGCACTGATCATGTTTGGGGACACAAGCTCCGCCTGCTTGCCCTTTATGTACGTTATGCAACATGGCTAAAATTTTTTTGACTTTTTCTTCAATTAAAGCACTGAGATGAACAGCCACATCTGTTTCAGATTCATATTTACACTTACTCTTGCACTATTAACACTAAATCCCATTAACTGTATTTATGAATATTAACATTTGCTATTTTCATTACTTATGCTAGTCCAATTAATAATCTTGCTGTTCATATTGTTGTTTAATAATATAACTGTCAATCCAGCATCTAAAATTTTCACACTCCAACCAGACATCCCAAATAGCAAGTACGTTTGGGCCACATGTGGGTATTATCCGTCACATATGGCCTAGATATAGCACCGCTGAACAGATATGGGCCAAATTGTGACCATATTTGTCCTCGTCCTGCAGAGTATCCTCATTAGAGAACAGCAAGTCATGACGGGACACGCCAAACACATTCATGCCCTTCAGAGAGGAGATGTGGCACTGCAGCTCAGGGTCGGAGCGGCACGCAGACGAGTGGAGCGACTGCAGCTGCAGCCGAGTGGAGGATGAATACGTGTCCTCCAGTGTGAAAAGCTCCTTCAGCTCCTGCTTAGAGAAGTACCGAAATGGGTGCACATACATGTGCAAATACACACACAAGCACACACATGACGAAAATATATCGTATAGATGTACCGGTTCAAGTAAGAATTTTAAATACGCAACCAGGAAAAAAAAAAAAAAAAACGTTTGTACACCCTGGCACATGTGTTTTTTTGTTTTTAAAAAAAAAAGTTTTAAAATAATAATAAGAACATTAATACTGAAATAACATGCACACAAATATGCTGTGAAATCTTAAACTTTTTAAATGTTATATTTAAATTTTTTGCACATACTCAACATCTCCCAGATTCATGAAGAGCTTCACCCAGGTTACTTTTCTTAAAGTTCTCAAATGAACAGAGCTCCTTACTGCTTCCCCTGAGGTCCACAGGAACACTGCTCTTTTTAGGGCTTCAACAATTAGTTTTATAAACAAATACTCTCGACTGTTTTTAATCAACTACTCCTGGGTAGCTGGAGTACTACTCCACTAAGCTTTTGTGGAGTGCCTTAAGCAGAATGAACTTAAGAATGCATTTAGGCGACTTATTAGAAGGAATGTAAAAAGTGAGTTCTTAAAAAAATAAATAAATAAATGAAAATAAATAAATAAAACCTGAGATGTATCTTGATCTCAGGTTTCCCTTATCGATGGCTTGTAACTTGCTTATCCAAGTCGATGGATGTAACTACCACCCCAAAGTGACGGTACAGAGAAAGGATACATGGCGTAATGGACTATCAAAAATCAACAGATATTAAATGAAAACCTGACTGCCTCTGACAGAAAGCTTCAAATTGGCTGTGGTTGGATCTTCCAGCAGGACAGTGATCCAAAACATACATCAAGATCAAAACAAAAATGGTTTACTGCTACTTTATTTGTTACACAAATACAAACACACACACACACACGTTTGTAGTGCTTGTGTAGTTTCAGTTTGAATGTGTAAGCTCTGGGAGATTCACACACTACAGGGTTTGAGTGGTTTCCCCCTGCAGTGTCTCCAGTTTTACAAATGCAGTAAAAATGGGAGACAGGAGTTAAGTGGTGCAGAGACACACACATATACACACATATACACACATATACACACATATACACACATATACACACATATACACACATATACACACATATACACACATATACACACATATACACACACACACACACACACACACACACACACACACACACACACACACATACTGACTGGTATGTAAATACCTGTTACATTTCTCCTCCCTGTTTGCATCATTGATATTCAAAGACCTGCATTAACACAGCAGCCTGCACTCTGACCCCCACCTCATTATACTTTAATAATGTCCAGTGGATATATTCTGATGTATATATAACAAGTTCAATCACCTGATTTCTTTAGCTTTTGATACTCTACGGCTGCTCCTAACGCCATACAGACTTCATATAAATCCATAATGAACTTTTTCACACTATATGTTGTGACCCAGATGAGGACGGGTTCCCTTCTGAGTCGGGTTCCTCTCAAGGTTTCTTCCTCTTAAAACATCTTAGGGAGTTTTTCCTTGCCACCGTCGCCACTCAGTGTCTTGCTCAGTTGGGATAAATTCGCACCTTTAATATCTGTATACCGTGTTGATATTTCTGTAAAGCTGCTTTGAGACAATGTCTATTGTAAAAAGCGCTATACAAATAAAATTGAACTGAACTGCACTTACTCCTAAGGTCAGATCAGGTTAACGTTCTTTGCTTCCCCATGAGGCGCAATAAGTTTACAGACTACGAAAGTAACACTGGCTTGATCTAAGACAGTGAAAAATAGTCAAGAGCACATAGCAAGCTTTGTTTCATGCTTTGTGTCGATGATCAGCTCACTGTATTGGGACAAAAATATATATATATATATATCTGCAGATCGCATATTTAAGCCAAACACATCCAATTTGGATCTACATCTTATCGATCACCACACATCCATGAAGACTTTCCTGTACATCACAGATTAGATTTTTGACTTTTCGGTCACAAAACATCCAGACTGATTGATTAATACTAGCTAATTTATTGTGATTGCTCATACAGAGGTCATATTATTTTCTAGACAAACTATTTACTGTTAGCTGCTGATTCTATTGCCTATATCCACAAACATTTGAAAGCAGCAAAACTTTTTATTTGGGATTAAGTAGAAGGCTGTCTAGAAGTAACATTTTTCCCAACTCCTCACCTCTGCCAGCAGTGAGAGTGCATGATGTGGCCACAGCTGCCGGTATGGGTACCAAAGGACAGGTCAGGGTGCATGAAGAGGGGATCATAGCTCTCTGTAACGCACATGTATCCTTCAGAAATAAGCACACTGGCTACTCAAACCTATCCAATTACTTGACCTGCACACTGTAAACCATAACCTTACCTGGATTGTGAGGGGGTCTTTTGTGGTTCTCGGACATGACCGTAGAGCGTTGGACAAAGGCAGCGAGCACCATGACGGCGCCATCAGGTAGGATCTCCTGCGCTTCGTGACACAGGATACACATCTCCATCTGCCTCCTCTCTCCTCCTCTGGCACGCCAACGACGAGGTCCCACACACACCAGAGCACCATCACATGAACTGGGGCTGTACCAAGCAGAGACGGATGGTTACGAGTACACTATAACCTTAATTTTATGTTAAGGTACTTCTGAATTTGTTAAAATAATCAATGTTGAATAAATGGGTTCATCTTTTTTTAATCACCAGGAAATTGCTAAAAATGGCCTAGGATCCTCTCTACTCATTTACCCCAACAGAAAATGCTCGAAATGAATATGCAAGATAAAGAGTTTAAGGATGGGAATTTACTTATGTTATGTGAAGACCACCATTATATGCAAGAACTTTTAGGACAAAGAACAGACAACTGCTCAGCAAAGTCAAGGAAGTGTTGATGCATGCATTTACTGACATAAATGTACTGACTGGATATTGAGAATATAATACAAGTTGACTTATAAAGAACACTGCGTCACTACGAGCATGCTTAGGTATCTATGCTCTGCTGATGTAGAGGCTGAGACGTCCAGATCCTCTGAATCCTGCGTGAGCAGATCTATGTACTTATTGATAAAATGACTCTGGCTCTGTAATGTTTGAGCCATGGTCTTTTTCCAGCACAGTTCAGCTTTCCTTTTTCTCTATGCTTTGTCTTTGTCCCACACAGTCTGCAACACACACACACACACACACACACACACACACACACACACACACACACACACACACACACACACACACACACACACACACACACACACACACACACACACACACACACACGTAGATTTAAGCTCTTCAACACTTTAAAGGGTAATGGTTAATATGTCAGTGGAATAGAAAGTTGCTCAAAGTCTGACCTCCTTGTGACAGTGCCCAGTTCCTTCACAGGGAGGTGCAGCAGCTGTGCACTCGCGCATCGTTTTAATGCTAACCACCATCTGTGTAGAAAAAGACACATAATTTAGGAAAATACTTTTACAAGAAAACGATACAGCAGTGCAGTTAGAACTATATGCATACACAATCAAAGTCTTGCAAAACTAAGCATATGTTCAATAGAACACATTTGTGCACTAAAAAGTATACACACACACCATACCATTAAATACTGAAGATGCATTACAATTTTACTAACATTTAATTTGCCTGTTTCTCTTCAAAGTACATACTGCAATACATCATTAGCCTTGGCCTACACCATGGCCTTTATATGTACATGTTCTGCCTGGTGCAGGTGTCCTGACAGTTTTCACTATATGGAAAATAAAATGCACACATCACAGTACATGGAAGTTCAGTTTGTGTAGTAAGCAATCCTTACATGTCATTTAAATATTCATGTTGACATACAGCTTTTAAGTAACACGCACAATAAGCCACATCAAAACACCCCTAGGGCCACCGACAGATGATCAGCAGCAAAACCGCTTTGTGACAGTGAAGCATTTGTGCTTCACAGTGGTGAGAGGTGCTGCTTTGCCTACCAGCCACGCCACCTTGAGCGGTGTTGCACTGCTTGGATTTCAAACAGGTCTTGATGAAGCAGCACTGCTTTAAACTTCATGGTAAAAACGCTCATCTTTTGTATGTTGCGCCTACCTTCAGTGAGCGAATTGTAAAACATGCTAGGCTGCCACCTGGTGGACATATTAGGTGCACGCATAGAGAGAGTAAGGCAAATTGCAAACATAATCAAGATGTAATTTTACTTTAAGGATCCAGCGAATCATGTCTTTGTGCACTTCCAAGTGAGGCGCGCTCTGCAAGGTCTCTAACAGAGCCAGGATGCTTGGAGTGTTGCCGGGGGCTTCACCGGGACCTGTGATACAAGAACCACAGATCTAACTACAGGCTTGAGGTTTTGAGATTGTGTGAGATGATGTACAAAACTTACGGGAGATTTTCAGGGTGAAGTTGAAAGTAACTTCATCGTCATCCCCAATGTTCTCTAGCTGTTGCTGCTCCTCCATCAGAGCCATGCCTATCAAGTGCAGCACCTGTAGCAACACACACATACAGAATTGTGAACACTACTCAGTCATTAAAAAGTGATGCTCATGAACACAGCATAGCAAGTGAAATTTTGTTGAATTTACTACACTATCATGTCATTTTAACAAAACATCCAAACATTTACCCTCTGCAGCATGGACTCAGACCAGTGTCCTCCACTGGGCTCCATAGCCCACTGCAGCACAGCTCCCAGCATGCCAAGCAGCACGTCACACTGCAGAATGTTTCCCAAGCTGGCAAACAGTGGGCAGAATGGAGGCAGGGCTACGACACACAGACACTCACACTTCAGCAATCTGCATTCAACTGACCAATCATTTTCAGATATGACTACAATCACTGAAGAAATAGCTTACCTGGGTCCTCTCCATTCTGTCTCTTAAGCTTTCGCTGAGCTTCCTCTGCCTGTATCCAAAATAAACTACATAAAAATTTAGAAAAACCATTAGTGGTCATGTGACTAAAGAGAATTACTAAATCTGCCAAAAGCAGCACATCACCTTAAGGACATCCTCAGCACTAACAGCCAAATCAAAATGCAAATGGATAAGTGCATATATTGAGCTTCCAAAGAGCATTTCCTGATTAGACCACTAGGCACTCAAACTGGTATTTTGTCATTTATGTGCTTTTCTTTATCAATCACACAATCTGACAGAGGCTCTGCACTTAAGAGAAGGAACTAAAGAATGAAGTAACACGTGAGTTGCAGACAGTTTTAGTTACTGCGTAGCAGGAGCTCGGGTACATGCTTTAAGTAGTGAATTATTATTTACAAAAACTGTTTTCAGAATTGTAATGCTGTTCTCTCCAGGGAAGGGGTCACAATGTTAACTGATGTCTGCCCCAGAGACAATAACAGCACCGAGACTCTTCCCGTAATGTCTAACCTGAAATCTTCCTGTAATGCTGCAGACCGAGGGGTCCTGGTCCATGCCACCATGGAGGACATTTTAAGCTCATTGTAAAACACTGATTTTGAGTTTCTTGAAGCATTTTGGCGTTCATTTGGAAGTATGCTTGGCTCTTTATCTTGTTGAAAGCCAAGTCTGAACCTCCTGGCAAAGGCAAGCTAAAGGTTCTGGGCTAAAATGTGATTGCTCCCCTCCCTCTGCTTCAGCGGTTCAACCCCAGGTACCAGGCAAAAATTACTTCATGTATACAGAGATCCCCAAACTATACACCGAAACCAGACCTCATTTCAGAACATCTCAAAGAAAAAACATTTTATGCCTACATATTTATTATATATCTATTTTGTAATTGCTTTTTTTATATTATGTGACTGTTGTTTTTTATAATGCTCAAGTGTTTAAATAAAGGAGTTAAAAGTATTATTTATTTATACACAAAGTGGTATCGAGTATCGTGTATTTTTGCTGGTATCAGTACCGACTACTAGATTTTTGGTATCGTGACATCCCTAGATTGGACATTCTATGTTTGAGTTATTACAACTTCCTTTTTCATGGTGAAACTTCTAAATTTGTGAGAGCACCACGCCCACGGCGAGGAGCAAAAATTCAAAAGCTTCGGAATTTAGCATCATCAATGCCTGTAGATGAGACTGACGAATGTGATGCCGAACTGATGAAACCTCCAGGAGGAGTACATTAAAGTACGAGGCCTGGAAATGGCAAAAAACGGAGGAAAAAATTAAGAGAAAAATCAAAATGCTGACTTCCTGTTGAGTTTAGGGTATGGGTTCAAGAGACCAGGGAGTCAGCCATTTTAAGTGTTGTCTCAATTGCAAAATCCTTCCAGTGCACTGGAACGTTTGCTCCCTAAAAAATCCCACAAAGCACCACAAAAACCAGGGAGCATCGATACTCACTATGTTCCCTTACTGGAAATGACCTCATGTCTCTCAGCTAATGTCTCTCTCTAGTGTCTGGTTTAAAATGAGCTCAATCTGCAAACCCAAGGTGCCTCATGTGTCCATTGTCACTGAATATTTGAATGGAGCTATACTGAGAGCTATTGTAAATGCACTGTAGCACTTGTCTGTCCTGCAGACTTCATAGTTGAAAATGTGAACTGCTTGCTCCCAAAACTTCTTTAGTGCAGATTAGGGCTGCACAATTAATCGAATATCGATTAATCGCGATTACGATTTTGACTCCCCACGATTAAATGCAGATGATAGACTGCGATATTGACATTTAAATTTCGTCCTCCGCTCACAAAAAACTCCACTGCAGATCAAATCAAGCGGCTCCTACACTACAGCCAATCACCATAGAGTGGCGCAGGGATGACGCCATTTTGTAGTGCCAAAAGCCCGAAATGGAATTAGCATTTTAACCCTTGAGTTGCTAGCTTCGCTTCGAGCTCCAGAGCGAGGGGAAGTCATGAAATTAGCACGATGCTAAACAGCACTTCAGAGGTTGTCGGGGACATTAAACCTAATCACGCTGAGTGGGAAACAAACTTTGCAGATAAACTCGGGGCTCTATGGTGCAACCATTTCACTCGCATCTGTGACTGAAAAGTACTTTGTGCGACTGTGAATAAATATTTATTCACACCGGTGCAAGTGACCTGTTCGGAGTTGTATAATACAATCGGAATTAAAACTACAGGAAGTCCAAAATACATCTACACCGCGCAAGAGTTCCTTTCACACTGCTTTTCATCTCCTCAGTCCACTGTACAAGTGTGGAAATACTGCAAAGAAGCCATTATGATGAAGTGAGTAACTCTACATCATCTGCTTCTCTCAACTCTCCGATCTCACAACCGCCATCTTTTATTGATCCCGCAAAATGACCTGAACTTTCACCTGCTCGTGTAGCCACAGCGGCTTCGGGCGGAGTAAATTAATAATAACGTTACAAGGTGGGTTTAATTCAGACTTCTTTATTAAATAATTCCTCACCAATCACAATCAAGAGTAGCAACTGTTCAGTCTGTAAACATACAGTACAGTGCAGCTCTCCTTCACTAACTCTAATTCACTCCATTTAAACTCACGGTTGCCAGATATCACTAGAAAAGTCAACTCCAGTTTCCATGTTTTGATTTATCCCCCCAAAACACAATATTATCAGCAGACATGGACACTGTACTGGGGAACCGATCTAAAACTGAAACAAAAATAAAACTACTAAAATATAAAGACAGAAAATGTGCTTAGTTATAAATAAATCATTTAATATATAAAAAAATAGATATTATAATACCTTCATAAAATATAAATAAAATGAGAAATGAAATAATGTTTAATTACTATGGGTTGCATTTAATATCAATTTGACCTTAACCTTAGATCACTACTTCCTTAGAAAGCTATTAGCCTTTTTCCCAATATGGATCATTTTTGTGTTAGTCTACTCTTAATTAGGCCTCTTTATTGTTCAAGATATTTTAAAATAAATATTTTATGCTGTATATTTATCAATTAACCAACAGTATTTCTCATTGCTATTATTTTATTCAGTTAACAGTGACCATGAGCAGAGAGATTACATTTAACTGTTTATGATAGACTTCCTGATTAAAGTTTAAATAAAAAAGATTGCTATCTGGATCAGTATCATCTGTAAAAATCCTGATCGGAGCATCAAGTAATGAACACCATTAAACTAAAGCGCTTTGCATCTGACGGGTAAATGAACTCACCCAATCACATCCTATATGAGATTATCCAGATATCTACACAATACACACAGAGCGGTTCGAGAACTGACTCCAGCCCAGAACCATGACAGTGGAAATGTCTAATAGTGCAGCTTTAAATATATTTAAGAGGAGCAGACTTCAAACACTGAACATTGAGGTGTATTTTATTTGTTTACAAGGTGGAACAGGTTAACGGTTGTTTTGTGCATACAGTCTGTAAAATGAACTGAAAATATTAGATTTAGTTTATCAGAAGGTAAATTAATGTGTCATGACTCACACTATGTTCCTAAATTCTGTCATAATTGACCAGCTCAAGTTCTCATGCCTACTTGTGTGTTATATTGTGGCATGAGAGAACTTAATAAATGTGAAAGTGCAATAAAAAATGTTGTCACTAAAATCAATTAATCATCATGATAAATAATGAACACCTATAACTTACACAATGTCTGGGGTAACTGTTCTGCTAGACCTGACCAGATTTTCTCATTGACTTCATGCCAATAAAGGGTACAATCAATACCCAGACACCTGAATATTCGAATAATATGCTCCTTCGACAGTGGGACAATCGAGAGCGTCCTGACCAGCTGTCTCACGGTGTAGTACGGGAACTGCACCGCCTCCAACCGCAAGACTCTACAGCGAATTGTGAGGACAGCTGGAAAGATCATCGGGTCTCTCTACCCACCACACACCTCCTTCAACTACCGGTGCATCCACAAGGCCACCAGTATTGTGGACGACCCCTTTCAGACTATTCACCCTCCTGCCATTTGGCAGAAGGTACAGGAGCATCGGTGCCACCACCAGCAGACTCTGCAACAGTTTCTTCCCTGGGACAGTCAGATTACAGTGCTCACCTGGGCTAGTCAAACACCTCACCCAGTAAGACTCATACCACTGCACACCGCAATAACCCAGTAAGACTACATAGCTGCATCAGTCACTTTATACTAGAGAACTATTTCTGCTGCCAGTATTGCTGCAATACATGTGCTGCTACATTACACAGTAGCTTACAGTGTACAGTCCATGTCCTGTGTATCTACTGTCCTGTGTATTTGCTGTTTTGTGTTTTTATTGTGTTGCACTCGTCTCACACAGAACAGTACGCAAGACTACATGAAGTGCAAATACACAACTGCGTTGTATCATGGTCCGGAAGGAATGTCACTTTGTTCCAGTGTATACAAGCTATATAGAGGAATGACAATAAAAACCCACTTGACTTAACTAATGGCACCTCAAAAGGTTAAATGTGTATTCGAATACCGGGCACATCCCTAATTAGAAAGACTATTAACTACTAAACTTGAAGTGTAATACATTCTGCACTAGGAAAGAATAAGGATGCTTGTTAAATGAACTTCACTTAGTGTTGTGGTTATAGCACATGGAGCCATTGCTTATTATAATAATGAACAGCTGTGAGAGTAAAAGCACTGCAAACCCACATAAAAATTAAAGCATATTTCTAATTCTGGGGAAAAAAATGACATACTGCTGTACCTGCAGTGAAGATTTTCCCTGCACCTGAGAACACACGGCACTCTGAGTCTTCAGCAATCTGATTAAAGCATTCGATCATTTCACTGTAGGGGAAAAAAGCACTAATCATGTTATTATGCAAAGTTGCCAATAACGGAGTATAAAGCCAACACCTTATATAACAAAACAAAGACGTCCAATGCAACAAAGCAGAATTATACATGGGGGAAATTAACACTTTTTTTTTTACCTAAATGTCTTCCAAAAACATTTTTTTTTCATACTTTCACCCCCCCCCCCCAGATAGCCTTTAAGAACGCTTTTGACAAGAGAAGAACGTATTGAAATCATTCTCATGCCTGGATCAGGAAGCTGTGGCAAGATTGCGATGGACTAACAGGAAACATGGCAAACACAGCAAACATACAACACAGTTTCCAAACTTATTAACAAATTCAAAAAGACTGCAAGTGTTGCAGACCAACCGAGAAGTGCACGTCCACTGACGAAGGCACAACCGACCTGGTACTGGCAGACATGGTCCCTTATGTATGGAGACTTTTGGAAAACCCAGTAGTTATGTCCTTTATTTGATGGAAAAACATACCTCCAGTAGGCCTTGTTCATGGTGTTGTGTTTCTCTGGTCGGTGCAGCTCTACAGGAGTGATGTGATTGGCTGGGTGGGTGACTGACAGGGTGGTGAAGGGTGGAGTGGGGCCTCCTGAAGTCGACATGGCTCGAACAGCGTTCAGAGTAGGAAACCACAGGCTCCTGTCTGATAAACACCAGCCAACAGGTTAATATGATGACTGTTTACGGAGATGAATAAAGGACACAAGACTATGGCCCCATACACAGTGATGGACAATCTACAGACAGAAAAGTGACTGAAACCTTTGTTTGGTGCTACAATACATAAATCATCTTAGTCCTAGTGGGTTTATGTTAGGAGACATTAATGGAGCATTTCTGAAAGGAATTTCCAGTCTCAACACAGTAAAAGTCATGGGTAAAGCTATAAGTTTTCAGATACAGCCAAGACATCAGCACAGAGGACATTTCTGTGGCCCTATCGGTAACATGAAAAGCAGCGTTTTTGCTTTGTTATATATATATGTATATAAAAAGTTTTGTTTTTTTAAATAAAATAAATAAATAAAAACAAATAAACAAACACACCACACAATAGGTGAGGGAAGAACAGCTGTTACAACATGCTAACACAAATGAGAACAGGAATGTGTTTTCATTCTACAACATTAAATGCAACTATACACCGATCAGCTACAACAGTAAAACCACTGACAGGTGAAGTGAAGAACACTGATTATCTCGTTACAACAGCACCAGTGAAGGGGTGGGGTATATCAGGCACCAAGCGAACGGTTGGGGAAAAATGGGCAAGTGTAAGGATCTGAGCAACTTTGAAAAGGGCCAAACTGTGACGTCTAGATAACTGGGTCTGAGCATTGCCAAAACGGCAGGTCTTGCACCTACCAAAAGTGGCCCATGGAAGGACAACTGGTGAACTGGTGACAGGGTCAAGGGCACCCAAGGCTCACTGATGCGACTGGGGAGCAAAAGCTAGCAGAGGCAGTGTGATGTTCTGGGCAATGTTCTGCTGGGAAACCTCGGGTCTTGGCTTTTGTGTGGATGTTAATATACTTTGACACGTACCACCTACCCAACACTGTTGCAGACCATGTACACCTCTTCATGGCAACAAAATTCCCTAATGGCAGTGGTCTCCTTCAGCCGAATAATGTTCCCTGACACACTACAAAAAATGGTTCAGGAATGGTTTGAGGAACATGACAGAGTTCAAGGTGTTGACTGCCACCAAATTCTTTGAGCAATTGAGCATCTGTGGGATGTTCTGATACTTTGTACCTGATGCATCATCTTTTATAATTGTATACTTATTTGGCATACAGTGAATATTCACACTTTAAGGCCATGTGGAACAATTTCCAAAATGCATTTAAATGGGGTAAATTGTGTCAGTCTACCCCACCACAGAAGAACTTCACTGGTACTCTGACACAGATGCCACTCTCACTGGCTGGAGTATATCAGGGTAAACATACACACACACACACACACACACACACACACACACACACACACACACACACACACACACACACACAGACACACACATATATATATGTGACCAGATTGGTTCAGAGCTGCCAGGAAGGATATACTGTAGTAACTCATATAATCGCTCTTTATAACCGTGGTTAGCAGAAAAGCATCTCCGCATGCACAACAACATCAAACCAATGTTTCGGCCTTGGGGATGAGAATCACGCCAACTCGGAACGATCCCCTCTCTTTGTTCATCGACTATGTGTGGCAGATGATGAGACAGGTCAGCTACTGATGCTTTACACCACAACACTGTTGAATTCTCCAATCTGATTGGTCAGAAGGCGTTGGAGACATTTCTGGAACAGCAAGATTCTGATTCCAGCTGCAAGGGAAATTACAGCTTTATAGTGATGTGCTCGTTCTCGTTTCTATAGTAACAGCTCATTGACAGGGTCTAGTATGGCGTACACAATACATAGTCTAAGTTCAATCGTAAACATATTATAAACATGTTACTTAAAGAAAAAAACGTATGATCATTGTGATCTAGTTAAGATTTATAAGTTATCTATTTATGGAAGTTTTATGGAAGTAGTCTCCAGTGTCACGGCAGAGAGGACACTGCACTTTCCAGTTTCTCAGTAACATTGCAAGTCTTATTAATTTCAAGAGTTAGGGGGGGGGGGGGGGGGGGGGATAAGAGAGGTTTGTGAGGGAACTATTGTTTTATTTTAATGTTATAAAGTAAGAGATCATAATTAACTAACTCTCTTTTCCAGGACATTCCACAGGGCTCCAGATGGCGACTAAAATGGTCGCTATGACTATACGTCTTGTTGTTAGGCTACTGAACTCACATCCCCTCTTGCGCATGCGTGTACCTGCCCTAGCGCCTGCACTCCTGTATGGTTTCCATAGATGAACAGAAACAGGTCTAATGTTGCGTTTATCGGGTTAAAAAGTTGGAAGTGAACTTTATTAAAGGTGTTTAATTTAGTTTGATGTGGTTTGGTTCATTGGAATTTGACTGTATCTCTTATATGTAGGCTAGCTAACTGCGTAGTTAACTAACGTTAGCCAGCTGAAAAGAAAAATATCAGACTTTTCCTCATCCCCTGCCTGTCCAAACCCTGCCTCCTCTACATCAGATGCCCACGATGTTGAGACCAACTCGACCAGTGAAAGTTCTCAAGTGACATTTGAGTCATCCCAGCCCGTTTCAATCGGTGTGCAATCTTTTATAGATGATGACAGCCAAGCACAGCGAGTCTTCTCCCATCCCTGCGGCTCTCATCCCGATAAGACAGTTTAAATCAGCTTGGCTACAAGAGTTCGCCTGGTTACGTTATGACAAAGGGAAAATGTACTGCACCATTTGTGCTAAAGCAGGACAAGATATTGCTGGTAAAACAGAGTTCATTACCAGTTCGAGTCATTTTAAAAAAGAAACCGTAAAGAAGCATGCTGACATTAAAAAATATAAGAACGCCAGGGATTGTGTCATTGCTAGGTCTGCCCCTCGTGCCACCCCAATCGTGAAAGCAGTGCAACGTGCTAGTGATAAAGTCGCTGAGAAAGAGATGAGGGATTTGAAAATAAAATTCAATGCAGCCTATATGACTCTGAGCCTGAATAAGCAGGAAACAACTAATTGTACATAGTAGAGTAAGAAAGTGAAAAAAAATAATCAAATGACTGGACATTTAAGAATTTACGGTAATATGATTCAATATGATGTACTGAACATTACACATATTGTGTATGTAAAGAATACATTGTGTAAACTATGGGAGGCAGAGTAAACAAAGGCAGACAGTACAGAGGGGAAAGAAAAGGCAGCATGAGGTAGCCATTTAACAATGATATCATCATATGTCATATGACATCACTATATTTTGGATCCTGAAAATTTGATTTGGCGCCAAAATATTTTGGGTTTAGGAGCCAACGGTTCCTACATTATTTTTTTTTGCCTGGAGCCCTGTTCCAAATTGTTCTTTGGCTATGCCCCATGTTTGTGCAATGGCTCAGACCGGTTTTTCCTCTTTTCGCAGCTTCAAAATGGCTTGCTTTTCTCCCATAGACAGCTCTCTGGTCTCCATGTCGGTTTATTCTTTTTAACAACAAATGCTGTCTCCACAGGTGAAACCCAGGGCTCAAACCAAGAGAAGACATTCAGAGCTATTCATTCTTTAAAGTCCATTTAACAAGGTACACCTGGCCAGCAAGAAAAACCATCAGTCACTCGTTCCAGTATTTTTGAACAGTTAATGAATAGGATGGCTTCAAAAAAACTGCCATATTTTAAGCTGTGTAACACGTCTAGATGTAAATATGAGGAAATGAAAGCTGAAATTCTGATCTATCGTCTCATATTTGTCTTTTATCTCAAACCCAAATGTCTTCAGTACATAGCAAAAGCAAGTGAATTGGCCTTGATGTTCCAATACTTTTGAAGAGGACTCTAATTGTAAGAATTAAATATAATTTTCGTACTGAACAAAAGACTGATTATCTGTTCAGGCGTTATTGTGCAGATCCACATTTAAGCATCTTACTATACACTGTTAAACCCAGTGTTTGTGTTCTTTTTTTCAGTTTCCTTCTGCTTCTGAGTTCAAAGAGCTTTTTCTCATCCCCATCCTGGAGCGCCCCTACAGCTGCCTGTTTGGTACATTCCTCTACAGCAGTGAGCAGGAGAGAATGGAAAAGGTACGCTCCACATTTCTCCACTAATGGGCGGAGGCTTTCCAGCCTGTCTGATTTTTCTGAATGGAAATGAATTTGTCTAAGTGTATCATGACTTGTCTCTCTGTCTCTCTCTCTCTCTCTCTCTCTCCTCTCTTTTGTTTTTAGGAAGTACAGGGTAAAACGGTCACTGCGGTCCTACATTAAGTCAGCCGGAGGACTTCACTAACCCGTTCTATGTGGACTGTAAAAACCAGGTGCTGTATCCACCGGCCAGTCTCACACATCTGGAGCTCTGGGTGGGTTATTATGTGCGCTGGAACCCACGCATGAGACCTCAGGTGCTTATACTGCAAACCACACTCTATGAAATTCTGGGGAAATGCTCAAAAATAGTGCTTCCAATATATACCAAAATACCCAGTTACTTGTATAACTGAACAGTGTCACTTCAGACACATGATGAATGTCACTTTTTATTACTAGATGTTTCTGGGTTTTAACACCAAGTTTGGTTTAAAAAAACTAATCCATTTGTATCAGCACACAGCTAAAAAAACACAAAAGCTGGGGTAATGGGTCGGTAAGCATAAAAAGTGCCGTACACAGTGGAACTGGACACACGAGGATCTCTGACACTGTTGACTCTTCAGTGGTTCCATTTTCAGTTCTAGTTTGTAGGTACAGGTTTCAGTCTTCAACAACATTGTAGTTTTCTTTTTAAAATGCACTCCTTGGTTGTGCTCACTGCATTACAAACTCAAATCCAACATTGTGAGATTATTTTTTTTTTAAGTGTGTTGAAATGGAGTTTTCTTGTGATTCCTCTATATTCCTGTATATTTCATGATTGGCTGGTTAGAAAACTACGTGAACGTACAGGTGTTCCTAATAAAGTGGACGGTGAGTGAACATGACGTGGCTGAAACGATTTCCAAACACTTCAGGAGCAGCTAGCGATAAAGATTAAGGTTACACCGGCTTGATGATTGATCTTTTAATAATGATACATAAATAAATAGAAAGCGAATGTAATGATTTAGAAAATCGGTGTCCCAGAACGAAACTGATGTTTGTGTGCTTTGTTGATTATGTAGATGCCGCTCCATCAGAATTTGAGAGAGTTATTGTTTTTGCGTGAAGAACGTGGAGGAGCTCCAGAGAGAGGCCACGTCATCCTGCTCCATCTCCTCATCCTCAGAGCATACTTCTCCCTCCTCACATAGTGGTACACCACTTCACACTGCCGTCTAAATACACACGCGCACACACACACATACATACATTTAAGAGCATACACTGCCTTTACTCAATGAATACACTCAGGCACAAGTAGGGAGTGGATGAGTATGAAGCGGGCACACACACACACACACACACACACACACACACATTCCTGTTTGCATTTTTTTTTAACTATAGAGAAGTAACCTAGTGTCACATTTTAAAAATCCTTAATGCTTAAAAATGGATCTTGGAATGATAGTCAGCATGTCTGCAGCATGAACTCATAGTATTTACGATCTAGTATTTGACCTGTAAATATGTAAAAAAGAGAAGTATTCATATATTTGTCCTTACACGTCATGTTCATCTTTCCCTGTGGCCTCATTTGCTCCTCTGTGCCAACTCCCTTTCATCTTTTAACATTTCAATACAGTTTTTAGCTACTTGAAGGTTTTTGTTTGTTTTTCCCCCCAAAGTGAATCATCCATCTATTTTTGTATTTTATTAGTTACTTTCCATTTTATGTCCGCTCTGTCATCACACTGAAGCGTGATAGTTATGTCAGTATTATTCATTTCTCACAGACCTGCCTTTCACCTTGCTAATATATGGAAGCACTGAATAAACGGTCAATTTGTCATGTTTTTGTATGAAGGTGTTAAAATGTTGAGTTGTACGGCCTTTCCTGCCTCGTGGACTTTTCACCGGTATCGTTTGAATAAATCAAACTGGTAATGAAAAATGTCGTTACTGATAGGGAAGCAAAACAGAGACAAAGATCTGAATGTGAAAATCCATTGAATTTGGAAATGAAATTTCGACACCATTGAATTAATATAATCCGTGTATCATATCATTCGTTCTTTTCATATTCAATTGTCCACTTATCCGAAAATGGAAAAATGGCTTGTTATTTTATTATTCATTTACAGATCCAAAACGAAACAGAGAGAAAAAAAAAGTCGTTTTCCGTTCTTTCAATCTCACGCTCAAGTTAAAAATAAGCGATTAGAAAACGGGTCAAATGCCCAGGTTTCATTTGAACATTTTATTCATTTTTTTCGATTGACTATGACCCGGAAGTTACTGGTTTCTTCACGTGTTGTGCTGGATAAAGGTGTTTTTATTTTGGTTTATTTGTTTAGTTTTTTGCTGAAGAGCATGGGGAGATTCGTACTGTTTAAGGGAGCCAAATGTGTAACCCTCAAAGAAGACTGCAAAAATATTAACTGCAGTTAAACCAGTCAATAATCCTTTATAATCCTGTAAACGTTTCTGTATTTACGCTTTTACATTTTAGAAAATGGGCAAAATCAAGTTTAAAGAGAGGCTGTAATAAAAATACAGTTTTTGGAGTATCAAGGTCGGCGCAGTGGCTTTGTAGTTAGCTTCTTTGCTTCACACCCCCAGGTTGTACTCAGGTGTCCTCCCCTAGTCCAAAGACATGCGTTGTAAATTGTCCGGTGTGTGAATAGGTGTATGATGGGCTTACACCTCATCCACGGTGGCCCCGCCTTGTGCCCCGAGTCCCCTGAGATAGACTCCAGGGTGACCCTGTGTAAGATCGATGGAATATGTGATTTAATGAACACTGAAAAACTTTTCATTTCTTTTTTTGAAAGCATGTAACATCAGCACAACGTACGGGGACGTTGTGTTGATGTTACCGAAATGGGATGTTACCGAAATGGGTCACCGAAACGGGACTATTGAAGACTCGAATAACTGGCTCTTTTTCCAGTCTGTGTAGTCTCACATTGCTGTTATTGGGTGACACGGGTGGAATCCAATGAGGTTTTCTACTGTTCTCAAGGTTTGGCATGCTGTGCATCCTGAGATGCTTTTCTGCTCACCATGTATGTAAAGAGAGGTTATTTGATGTTACCATGGCCGTCCTATTAACTTGACCCAGTCTGGCCATTCTCCTTTCGTCAACAACACCCCGAGAACTGCCACTTACCGGATGTTTTTCACACAAGTATGTGTGTGTGGAAATCCTAGGAGAGCCGCAGTTTCTGGAATACTCAAACCAGACCATTTAGAATCTACAACCATGCCACGGATAAAATAACTGGATTACATTCTGGTGTTTGATGTGAATATTGACTGAAGCTCTTCATCTGATCCTGCTTGATGCTGTACACTGTGGTGTTGCCATATGATTGGCTGATTGGATAATTGTATGAATGAGCACATGTACAAGTGATCAGTGAGCACATCTATCTACCATAGAGGTATTTTGGGGCAATACTTGACAATGTACCTGACTTTGTTAGACTTGTGGCCAAGTTGAAGAAGCTTCTGACATCCCAATGGAAAAAAATGAATAAAACAATCCAAGACAAAGTCACTTTCAGTCTTGTTTTTATTTTATTTTCTCCTTTCATGTTAATCTCTTTCTACAGAACCCGTCCAAACTTCATACGTCAATGCAGTAAGCAAGATAAACTGTCTACAGCTGAAGAATCTAAGCATGCATCTGTTTTCACCCTTATAGAAAAAGTTTTGCAGTTCCTATCCAAAAGACACCAAGAGCCCAGATGTCCTTAGAAACTAAATGTAACCTCCAACTCGTGGCCTTTTCAGAAACTCGATTCCCAGACGTCGCCACACTGATCACAGTGCATCCTTCAAATCCACCGTGCAGCGGAAATGGACCAGTCGATTTAAACGGATTGTTGAAAATGTACGTTGTTCAAGGCATTTGTGAATTTGAAATTTCGCTGCAAACCGAGTCTGAACAGTCGCCAGAATCTGAGGCAAAAACACACGAAGGAATGAGATCACGTCGTCATTGCCTCGTCTCTGGTGTTCTACATTTTTGACAAAAGTAACACCAGAGATGCTGCGTTAAAGTGGTCAAGAAAATTACACCAGAGTAAAAAAATCTCATTGGGTTAGATTATAAACATCGACTGAAACTCTCGATAGGACGTGACACTGTTGGAGAGTTGCATACGAGCGGACATTCAACAATATTTAGTAGAGGCATTGTGGATGTTTTCGTCTGTGTTCGTCTGTAATATACTGGACAGTCCTACCAAGAGTTCGACCACATACACATTCAACTGAAGCTCATACAGTCAGCATACTGAACTCTCCTTTTTGCCATAGTGCGGCCGCTTAACAGGATAAGGCCTCAGAAGTCAAGCACCAGCAGCTTGTGGCTAAAAAACTGCAGCAGAATTGAGCTCGGTTAGGAGGTGACGGGTGACGGAAAAACGCCGGGGAACCTCGGAAAGGAAAACAGGGCTGTGTTCCAAATCTTTTATTGCCTCCTCTTCAAACTCCAAAAACCTCTGGGCCCTACAGCTAAATCCAGAGCTGAGGAAAACAACCATTCAACTAAGAAGGCCTTCTCAAACACAATGTTTGAGCGAAGAGAGGAAATGATCAAACACGGATCAATTGGAACACAGCCCATACAGCAAGACCGTAAAAAGGTGCCATAGAGTGTAAATGATTCAAAAAGACACAAATCTAAGCCCAAACACTTCATATGACCATTGATATGACTGCTAACGAAATCTATTGTACTGTAGCTGCACTGCTACAAGCGTATATAAAGATACACCGATACAACCAGTTGAACATGAATAACACGCAAAGCACATTTCACAGGCATGATATCTTTCAAAAATGTCCAAAATCACAAATTCCCTAATAAAGGAAAAAGACATGTTTGTGCTAACATGTAAGACTTGAGTTTCTACATCTTCCAAACAAGTACACTTGAGCGTCTTCGTTACTGTAAGCTCGGCTCTGAAAATCTACTACCACTGTTGTACCAGTAAACACACACACACACAGACAGAGCAAAGATTGGTCAACAAGGTTTCTTCAACACAACCACCTTTTGATACACGTACGTTCACTTCATATTGTCAGTCCCTTTTTAAAAGTGAATTAAACCATGAGCAGCTATCTTCTCAAAAGTCCGGTCAATTTCAGAGCACAAAAAAACTGCCTATATACACGACAATTCAGTCCCACGTCTCTGAAAGAAATGCAGAGCACAAATGTACAAATCACTGCGATTTCTATTTTTCTTAAATGTGAAAAGGATGCTTGTAAAAAGATGATAAATCTTCACTGGGAATTACTTTAAGGTCATCAACAATTAATTTATAAATCAGGGGAGCCTGGCTCTGGTCCTGAATTCCTGTGATCATGCACAGTGTGATGATTTCTCATCTAACACTCCTACCTAATGACCCGAGGACTTAAATCGGGTGTGATTCAGGAAAATTCCCAAACTGTACTGGACTGTAGTCTTACAGGACCACAGTAAGGCTTCCCTGCTCTAAAGCGTTTCCTACAGAAATATTTATTTGAACATGATGTGGATAATCTAATCCCAGACTCTGGATTAATGGTGCACACAGCGATGCTTTCACACAAAAGTGTGATGGACACTAAAAAGCTGGAGCAGCACTAATGCATGAATAGTTTGTCTCAGAGTTTGTACTTTCAATTAGAAACACATTAAACCTCTGCACAGTTTCCAACTTCACAGGAATAATATTGTAAACAGTCGTATTAGTGAGAATGAGGACAAACAGTTAAATATTCACAGAAAGTTTGACTTAGTCACAAAGCAGATGTCCCTCCCCTCCCCCCACTGAGAGCATGTATGCGTTGAGCAGTGCTCCCTCTTCAGGCTGGGAGATGTATCACAGGTTACACCACGTTGTCTTCTGTGGGTGGCTCAGCACTGGGGGGCTGGAGGAGAGTTTGTTGAACTGTAAAATGACATTTTCACTTAGGGGTGTACTCACTTTTGTTGCCAGCGGTTTAGACATTAATGGCTGTGTGTTGAGTTATTTTGAGGGGACAGCAAATTTACACTGTTCCACAAGCTGTACACTTTACATTGTAGCACAGTATCATTTCTTCAGTGTTGTCACATGAAAAGATATCATCAAATAGTACCATAGCAGGCTGAGAGTTTCACATCAACAAAGGTCAAGCGTGCTCGTTAGAATATCAGCCTGGAAAGTTTTCAAATCGGTCTTATCAGTGTTTTTTTGCTCGCTCATTCACACTTTGCACTATGGTTACGATAACAGTCTATCCTTCTGCCCAACATGGATAAAACTGGCCACGTCAGCCATTTTGACAGCCTGTGGTGTTGTCTGGTTAAAAATGTGTGTAAGTTTATATTCTAGATTATATTTGTAGTACATCTCCTTGCACATGCACTTTTTCCCCTTAATAGTACAGGGACATACTTGTGCATGAAAAGCAGATAGAACAGTATAATCAAAAAGAGTGCGAAGAAGGGGAAAAAAGTAGAATACTCATGATCCCGCCCTCCTTTAAGCCAACCAATGAAAGCAAAGCTCGTTATCAAACAAATTCAAGGTCTACAAAATAACCTGTTGGGAGAACACCACATATAAACACTACACCTTAAAGTGACTAACATCCTATATAAGGTTTGCATAATTATTATCTTCTCCAATTCAGGAAAATGGGCCAAAAAAAAAAGGTCAGAAATTGTAAAATGCCTATCAGGGGGCTGCAGCACACTGACGATCGCAAAATTATTGAGGTGTGACCTCCCAACAAAAATGCTTACTGTTGTCATTCATTACTGTATCGGCACACTTGCAGTGTAAATTCTGTTGTTTATTATAACGGAAGTGATGTGTTAGTAATGAGGCCGCGTTGCGATCACGCGTGGTGTAGACGCGCTGATACAGAGTGTAGAGCGAGTAAGATCTGTAATGTCTAATTCAAACACAAAATTTTATATTTATTTTATAGTATTTATCCATTATTTTCATGGCTGCACAAAAAGCACTGAATTAAACTACAGTCCTAATTAATAATATACATTCTGGTGTGTGTGTGTGTGTGTGTGTGTGTGTGTGTGTGTGTATTGGGTTCTTTTCTGTTTTGGACAAACACTTGTGTAAAGTTTTAGTCTGAAGTAACACTCAGTTTGTGGATTTTATTTCAAATAAGATGAAATGGTACTGAAAGTTTGCCCCGACCCCATCCGATTAATCAAAAAAAATAATCGGCCAACTAATCGATTATGAAAATAATGGTTAGTTGCAGCCCTAATAATTATTAATGAATGAATCATCCCCACTCCTTCCTCCAAGTGGATTTACCATATATTGTGTATGAGTATGGTTCATGTAGACCAGTTTACCTCACAGCTCCATGTTCCCTGATTCGATCCTGAGCTCAGGATACTGTTTATGTGGAACTGCAGTTTCTCCCTGCGTCTGTGCAGGATTCCTCCAGGTTTTCTCCCACCACACATAGACCTACTGGTTGGTGGATCTCCTATGCTATCTTGCCCCAGGGTGTGAATGAGTCTGTGATTCTGTGTCTGTGTGTGTCCGTGGTCTCCTGTGATGGACTGATGTAAGATATATTCTTGCCTCCTGCCCATTAATCCTGGATAAACTCTGGATCCTCCTCAATCCTGAGCAGGATGAAGTGGTTACTGATGATAAATAAATGAGCAAAGTTGACAAACTGCATCTGCTTTTTACTTGTATCTACTCTATGGGTCAATATCGTACACTCATATAATTGCCAGATTATTAGAAATCCATGGCTTCAATATGTGAAGGGGAAAATATTGTTAATATAAAATTATATCTAATTCCTTTAATGCAAATAGGTAGAGTACAAAGCCACCTACTAAGCCACTGCAGTGGAACTGCATGATAGAAGTAACAACTTCATTCATGTCATGTTCTGTGAAGAGATTACTACACACCTTTGTAAGATATATTCAGTTTCTTGTCTATTTCTGACATGGAACAGCCTTAATTTCTCAAAACAACAATAGACTGATGAGTTTCTGAAGAAAGCTGTTTCTTTCTGGCCATTTTGTGACTGTAATCAAACCCACAAATGCTGATGCTCCAGGTTCTCAAGTAGCCCAAAGAAGGCCAGTTGTATGGCTTTCTTAAACAGCACAATGGTTTTCAGCTGTGCTAACATCATTGCACAAGGGTTTTCTAATGATGAATGAACTTTTTACCATGATAATGTCAGATTAGCTAACACAATGTGCCACAGGAACACAGGAGTTGCTGGTTGGTGAAAATGGGCCTTTCCATGCCTACGTAGATATTCCCTTAAAAATCCAGCTATAATAATGACTGTATTTCTGATCAATGTTATTTTAAAAATTCAGATTTTATTCAAAAGCAAGGCAATTTCTGAGTGACTCCAAACTTTTGAACTGTAGTGTTGCTAAAGTCATAAAGTTAATAGTAATTCTCTCATGGTGGTGTTCTAGTTATAATATCAGTACAAGCCACTGTATAAGGTGTGCTACTGTAACAAAAGAGGCAGAACATTAGTTTGGTTTGGAAATTACCAGAGCGTTTGATCATTCTAGACAGCATGGCTCAGGTTAATTGTCAGTCATAAAATACAATAAGTGGAGAGAGGAAAAGTAAAAGGATATAATGGCTGCATGCTTAAATGATGCACTGATGGATTTTCTGTGCATTACAGTGTGTGTTTTTATGAAACATTGTAAGAAGCAGTGGAATAAGGTGGACTGAGAAATATAGAACATTACTTAATAGGTCTAATACTGAATATACAGAGTTTTATTTAGTGTACATACATTTTATGAATTCATGCTGGTTTTGTTTTCTCATTTATTTTATTTTTTATATTCTATGGTATGCTGGTATGGCAAGAAATAAATTATAAATGCTACTTACATTTTAATGGCGTTTTCTAACTCTGTGTGTGTGTTTTAACATAATCTGTTTACAGTGAATTCTATAAAAGATTGGGTATGAATGTGGATTTAAAAAATAAACAGCTTTAATCTCTATGATTACATGAACACAGTACACTAAGTAAAAATCTCTGCATACGGGTGGACCAAAAATGAGGAGATGGGAAGCAGGCTCAAAAATCACCTCTTTATTTTCCTTCACTATTTCTGTCTCATTTCAGAAATTTTATTTCACTATGCACATATCTAGACACACGACTGTCCTCTTCCTCTCATGTGTCTGTTTTATCCTGCTCATTGAAACACAGAACACCTGTTACAAAATCCTGCACAGGTGTAGATCCTTACCACTCACTTTTCCCTGGCTCCCAGTCTAGTCCCAGTCTTTTCCCAGTCTACCTCATTCCCCTGCTTATTATGATGTTTCATAAAAACACCATTTAATACAGATAAAATCCATCAGTCCATCATTTAACCACCAACCCATCATTTAACCATAGGTGTGAGGTGTTTCATGTATCTCTTCCTGTAAATCCCTTCACTTTTCCTTTCTTCACTTACTGTATTCCCAGTCTTTCCCAATTAACCTGAACCATGTTGTCTAGAATTACCAACCCATGTCTGAAAATGATTCAACTATAAACATATGTACATAACAGATTATTAACCCTTATGCTTAATGTTTACAGTAATTACATACACTTTGTTAGTGTTTAGTGGTATTGCCTGTTCATTGATTGAATTTCGAGTAGCCTTCCACAAGCTTCTCATGATTTGCTGTAATTTGTGCTCATTCCTCCGGACAGAACTGTTTTGACGGCCTCATTGCTCAGACATGCTTTTTCACTTCAGTCCACAAATTTTCTTTGGGAGTCAGGTCAGGGTGTTTTTGATGGCCACTTGAGTAGATTTACTTTGTTGTCTTTAAGCCATTTTGTTACAACTTTGGAGGTATGCTTAGGAACATTGCCTTGATTTACATTTTATTTTTTCCCAATAACCTGTGTTCAATTTCCCTTACTCGCCCTACTAGGCCAAAACCAGTGTGCACTTGCAGCATGAGGAGACGAGTGTGTAGTAGGGTGTTGTTTTTTTAAACTACTATATTTTCTATAGTTGCTATCTAAAATGACCTTTAATACAGAGGAGGTGGACTATGGGGAGGTGCAATACCAGTACCCTGATACTAACATAACATAGAGGTTCTCTTTTTTTTGGTGTACAGACAATGCTAATGTTTCCTCTTCGTTACTTGACAAAGTTATTATTTTAGCTGTCGAACACAGTATACTGGAGAAATGAAAGAATGAATATTGATGTTATTTTATTTCAACTCCAATATTTTCCAATATGTTTTTTCTAGTCCAGTCAACTTTTCTGATTTGTATGGAATTAATGAATTAATTTTATTATTGATATTATCATGTTTTTTTCATACATCTTGCAATGTGCTCTTGGACACATTAGTGATGGAACCTGGAGCCACTGGGTGTTTCGGGTCTTTAATCCTAAGACTCCCTGGACCTGGCCTGTGTCCAAATTGCTGATCACCCTCCAGAGCCTTCTTGAAGCTCTCTCAGCAGCCTCTGTGGTGTTCCTGATAGTTCTTTTCATTTGTTGTCATGTGATGTTAAGATGCTTTAAGGTGTGGTAGAGAGACAGGCTGGAAAAGCCTCTCCAGCACACAACGGGATCCTCATAATAATAATAATAATAATAATAACAACTATCATAGCACTGGCACCCTATCCAGGGCTGTCCCCTGTCTTGTGCCCCAAGTCCCCTGGGATAGGCTCCACGCTCCCCCACGACCCTGTGTAGGATACGCGGTACAGAAAATGGATGGCTGGATGGATGGATGTCCCAAATCAATGTCACTGCTACAGCAAAATCATAGAACTTTGGGGAAATTAAACTTATGGCAGAAAATTCTACTGAGCTTCGTGCCACTGCAACATTATTTTTTAAAAACTTATGGCTCAATACTAAACCTACCAAAAGTTTCTCACTCCCATTTTCTGTCTGCCAGATCATTTAATAAATAAGCTAAAAATCGACAACAGAAACAGAAAGCAAAGTTAAAACCAACAATTTATTTTCAAAGGTTATATAAACATCTCAAAATATATTGTACCTCTGTTAAACATTTCACAATAATCAGTAGGAATAAGTGGAACTAAATCTTATACAAACTGTACATGAACATGGTCAGAAAGATTCCAACAGGAATTTGAAATATGAACCTTCGATTAAAACTGGAGTACGTGAGTGAGGGGTGTGCCGCTGTTAAGGTATAAAGTTAGCATGTTTCCATAACTCCATGCCTGACTAGCACCCCAGCCTCGGTGCACTTTGTCGATGCAGCCACCTCTTTCTCACACTGAGTGACAAACTGTTCGTAGAGGTAAAGGCCTTTCCAGCTTTCAATGACATGGTGCTGCTGTACTCTGCTGCCTTTAACTACACCAGTCATGGTATCCTGGGGAATGATCATCACACTTCCCGGAAGCTCCATGATGGATACGTGCCTGCCTGTACTCGTGGGAAAGAATGTTGTGTTGAGTAAGGCGTTTACTGTGGAGAACACATTACAGAACATGTTTGAAAACAACACATTTTGGATGTCAGCTTTAGACCTCATTACTCTGAAATTCCACGAAATGCAAAAGTAGCAAGATTCAATATCAGTCCTTACAGGATTTCCATTTTTTTTCTGATTTTTGCAGCCATAAATGCGTGATCTCTGGCTTTTTTCATAATGTATGATGCAACTTACAAAGTTTATTGTTTTACTTTTTTTGTGGAAAACTACTTGAATTGGTGAAATTTGTAAGTGCATGACATAGTTTTGAACGGTCTTTCACAGTGATGTTTGTTGGGAATCAGAATCAGATTTATTGTCAAGTACAGTGGGTTTACATGTACAAGGAATTTGTCTTGGTGTACTGGTGCTTAACAATAACAGTACATACAAGAAATAATATAATATTAATAAGAAAGAGTTAGGAAGTTATGTTTTGGAAGGTTTAGGAAAATAAAAATAAAGACATTAACTGTACATTAGTACAGTATGTGTTGTACACAGCAGTCTGACATGTGTGTGTGTTATGTTGTGGATAAAAATGACATGAAATAAACATGAGGGAGACTTAGCATAAGTAAAAATGTAATTTTATAGGTAATTCACAGGATGGGTGGGTGCGTAGTCTGGAGGAGAGCGAGGGGGGGAAGAAAATGGGGTGCATCCTGGGGACATGGGGAAATCAGCGAGGGGGAAGTGAACGGACCACTGAGAGTCAGGCAGACTGGTAGGAGAGAAGAGGGATGAAGGGTCGGGGCCTGGATCAGAGAAAACAACATCATCCTCGAACTGAAAGCTGGAGTGGGGTTCTGGGTCTGACTGTGTAGAGGCGTCAACACGCACGTTCATGAGATCCGGGAACCCCGGATCTCTATTCCTAGGGGGGGTGCTGCGAAGATAGTTAAGTAGCATCATGATATCAGCAGTGAGATGCACAAGCTGGTAATGAGTGTCCAGATCCAGATCCAGATCCAGGTCCAGTAACGGAGAGAGAGGGGACTGACGACGGGCACCGGCACCTAGACATACAGAAGCAGTTTTAGTTAGAGGTGGATAAATTGGTAAAACACTTTAAAGATCTTTATGGGTTGTTAGTCGAAATAGTCGAAAGAAGTGTACGAGCTGAGGAGTGCTAAAACACACACACACACACACACACCCTCGTACAGTCAAGGGCGGCAAGTAGACACAACATACACACACATGAATAACTTTAATAATATCTTATAGTAATAGAGAAATAGTATAAATATATATAAAATAAGAAATATAGTGCAAATATGAAAATAAATTATAAACGACAAATACAGGAAAATGTAAACTTACTCATGATTCAGATGGTGAAGATTCTCGTCTCGCATGGAAGGCCTTATTTTAAGAAAGAACCATGAGGAGCCAGTTATAAGGGTGGCTGGGTCAAACTGCCCCCCCCTCTCGAGATAACGATAAGACCAAGGTCCCTCCCGGTTGTTTAGTCGTCTTATCTACGTCATCTTATTTCCCTAGGTAATTGAGAATTCTGGTTTCTGACGCCCTAAGGTAAATGAGAATCCTGGTTTCTGACCACCTAAGGTAAATGAGAATCCTGGTTTCTGACGCCCTAGGTAACTGAAAAATTCTGGTTTCTGATCCTCTGAGTAACTAGAAACTCTGGGTTTTTATTTTCTGGGTTATTGGAAATGCCTGGGTTCTGATTTCATGGGTAAATTAAAACCCCTGGTTTCAATTCTATGTGTAAGTGAAATAGCCCTTTTCTGGAGCATAAGAGTAAGGCAAATGAGCTCTTTTTTAACCCTATTGGTAGTGAGATCATAGTCTTTTTGAAACCTATGGGTTATTTAGTGTGTAAATACAGTATAAATACTGGAGCTTAAGCTCAGGGTATTGGGGATCACTTTTGAGAATTCTCATCTGTGTGGATCTCGTGTGGTGGAATGGAACAATAAATCTGGACCCTTGCTTCTTCTCACTCACGGCTGGTGTATTTTTTCTATCTCCAACTGGTCTCAGAGGTAGATGTGAGTATTGGCTTCTAAGTTGAATTTTAAATGTTTTTGGGTAATAGGCTAAATATAGCCCTTCAAACAATGCCTTCTTTAAGTCAGGTGACACAAGCCTGCACAACTCAAACACAACCTGTTGAAGAGAACCAAATTTAAAATAGTTAAGAGCCAAATCTCCACCATTCTGAAGGCATAAAGTACATATTCATGTGTAAGCAAACATTTGTTTTATCTATGGAAAATAAATGAACATTAGAACAGATTTACTTGTCTCTGACTGAACAAAGCAGGCCATATAAATGTTGTGGATAAAAATGACATGAAATAAACATGAGGGAGACTTAGTATGAGTAAAATGTAATTTTATTGGTAATTCACAGGACTGGTGGGTGCGTAGTCTGGAGGAGAGCGGGAGGGGGAAGAAAATGGGGTGCGTCAGCAAAGGTGAAGTGAGGGGACCACTGAGAGTGGGGCGGACTGGTAGGTGAGAAGAGGAAGAATGGTCGGGGCCCGGATCAGAGAAGAGGACATCTCCCTCAGACTGAAAGCTTGAAGGGGGTTCTGGCTGTGTAGAGGCGTCAACACACGTTCACGGGGCAGATTCTGTATCGGAGGGGGGGGGGTTTCCATTTCCATTTCTGGAGGGGGTGCTGCGAAGATAGTTAAGTAGCACCATGATATCAGCAGTGAGATGCACAAGCTGATAATGAGTGTCGAGATCCAGATCCAGTAAAGGGGAGAGGAAGGACTGACGATGGGCACCTAGACACACAGAAGCGGTTTTAGGCGGATTTTGACAAATTGGATTTACACTTTAAACTTTAAGAGTACTACACTATGGTTTACTAGTCGAAAAGTCAAAAAGAAGTATAAGAGCTGAGGAGTACTGACACACATAACGCACACACACATAAATAACTTTATAAGAATAATGAAAAGGAGTATTAAGATATTACAAGACATTACAATATCTTATAATAATAGAAAAACTCTTTATAAAATACAGAATAGTATGATATGCAGAACAGAAGAAGGGTAATATAATGATATTATGAAGTAGGAAGTACAGTAAACCATTTTCAAGCAGTATAACTATATATATATATATATATATATATATATATATATATATATATATATATATATATATATATATATATATATTAGCAAATATGAAAATAAATTATAAACTACAAATACAGAAAAATATAACTTACTCATAATTCAGATGGTGAAGATTCTTGTCTTGCAAGGAAGGTCTTAATTTTAAGAGAGAACCATGAGGAGCCATTTATAAGGGCAGCTGAGTCAAGCTGCCCCCCCCCCCCCCCCCCCCCCCGCGAGATAATAGTAAGACCAAGGTCACTCTAGATTGTTTTGTCTCTCCACTTTTGATTCTATGGGTAATTTGAAATCCCTTGGTTTTGATTCTATGTGTAAGTTGAAACGCCCTGGTTTTTGAGCTATTGGTAAGTGGAATAGCCTTTTTTTTAAACATAATAGTAATGTAGATGAACTCTTTTTTAACCCTATTGGTATTGATATCATAGTCTTCTTGAAACATATGGGTTATTTACTGTGTAAATACAGTATAAATACTGGAGCTTAAGCTCAGGGTATCAGATCACTTCTGAGAATTCTCATCGGTGTGGATCTCGTGTGGTGGAACGGAACCAATAAAGCTGAACCCTTGCTTCTTCTGACTCATGGCTGGTGTCTTTTTTCAAGAAGAGGATTCTGAATCGGTTCATTTTAAGAATCATTACCAAAGCCGCTTATCCTACTTCGATGGTTTGAATGAATGAACTGAATCAGTTGAACCGACTCTTCATTGCTCAGTAAGCCAACGCCGACGAGAATTTCAGTATTATTTTAAAACATATTTATATTTTTTGAGAGAAGTTTAACGGCTTGAGAAGTGACTCAAGCAGCCTTTTTATTCACAAATCTCACACACACAAACAAGGACACAATACTCGCTAAAAAAAATAAGTTACCTCAAAAATGTGACAAAAATGATCAAAGTGTTTTTTGGTAAAGCAATGTTTTCTGTGAAGCAGTTTACTGCCTACAAATGCCTCTATGATCACAATGCACCTCATCCACCAGCAAATTATCAACAAATCTTAACAACAGACATTGAGAGTAATATCAAATACATATTAATATTGAGAGTAATATCAAATACATATTAATACTGAGATTAATATCAAATACATATTAATACTGAGATTAATATCAAATAAAATGAATGACCTGACTTGGACCCATCCAAGATGTCCACCGATGAAAAAGAGCACAGCCTTCTTGTGAAGGAAACTTAACGGCTTGAGGAAGTGACGTAAGCAGTAATGTAATTGGTTGCTAGGGAATAAATTGTGTTGAACACATGTGTGATTCCATATAAATAATGAAATGTTGAGCAAACTCGTTTAAATAAGCCAGTAAGAGTAAATCAGCTATTAATTGGAGCAACTGAATAAAATAAGTTGAACTTACTAAAGTCAAGAACTATTTTTTTTTACAGTGGTAACCTAAAAAAAATATGCCATTAATAAAGATAATTGAATTTAACTTGTTTGAGGTATGGTTCATGAAGCCAGAAAGTTCGGATATTAATCAAAAAATGTTTTGAGTCATATCTGTGATTTTGTTTATTTGCTACGAAGTTAAAAAAAAATCCAGGTGAACATCCAAGAATAGTGGTTCCATAATTAGGGGTTCCAGCCCGAAGGGTGGAAACCCTATTGTAATTGTAAGGATTATTATTATTATTATTATTATTATTATTATTATTAAAAACTATAAAACCAAGTCAGTTCTTTACAGATCCAGTCTTTTGGGTGGCGCCCTGTTCCTTTCAGGGTAGCGCCTCTGTAACGGTGGAGTTGTTTTCAAGGGAGACTGTTTCTGTTGCAGGTGTCATACACTTGTTAGTGTCATGATCAGAATCAAGTGATAAGTCTGGTGGTCACACTGTGTCTGTTTTATTGAATGCAGACTGTTCAGGGGTGTTCTTTGGCTGAGCATCCAGTATTTGATCAACGTGACATCTCCACATGTGCTCTCCAACGTCCACTTCGTACATCAGTGGTCCAGCTCTTGTGGCTATCTGCCCAGGTGTCCACTTGTTCTCTTGATAATCACGTGCTAAAACTCACCGTCCAACATCAAAACTCCTTGCTGCTTTACTTGTCAAGTACCAATCAGAAATCAATGCTAAGGGGAGTGATTCCACTTAAAGAAATAGATCCACTCTAAACACTACAGAGTTGATAAGATTTGATTAAATTTTGATTCGTTATCAATATTTCGTTTAAAATGTCAAATTGCAGACATGGAATCTATGTTTTAATATCAATGTTGGTAACTGAAACCCTTCTACTTAAATATAGTACTGAAATACACATTTACATTAACAACAGGACACACAGTTATCTTTAATTACTTTTTACTTTGAGTAACAAACATTGTAACAAGAAACCATAAATATGTGTATACAAAGCACACAAGGTAAGCACAAATACGAATGAGTTGGCCAAGGAAAACAACAACAACATCTGTTGACAAACATTGTGAGAGCTATAAATAAAAGGCCAAAAACAACAGTCAGTGACATCACTAAGAACCTCCACAGGGCAGGGGTGGAGGTATCCCAATCCACCGTTAGAAGAAGACTTTGAGAGCAGAAATATGGAGGCCATACCACAAGATACAAAGCACTCATCAGCACTAAGAATCAGAATGCCAGATTGGAATTCGCAAAGAAATACAGAGACGATCCACAAATGTTCTGGAACCAAGATGAACCTCTACCAAAGTGATGTAAAACCCAAAGTGTGGAGAAAGAAAGGATCTATCAACTTAATAATACAGATGCAATAAACTCGATTCTCTGCAGCAGAAAAGTGAACTTGCACAATTATGTTTCATGTTCCTCTGATAAACACAGATCACATAAACATTCCTAACTTTTATTTTTAAAGCATTGTGAGGATGTGCAGATCAACACTTCAGATGGAGGCATGTCAGGCTCTATGGAACACTCCACCCCTGTGGAAGAACATGATGGAGGACTGCAGAAGAATCTCAAATCCCATCAGTCTGGTAGGCACATAAACATATTAACAACACAAACATGTCGTATTTGCTGTATTTATTTGTTTGTAAGCCCGTTCTCAGACGCACCTTTATGTAGGATTTGAGTGGCAATTACAGTTTCAGCATAAACACAGTTCTCCAAAACTCTCCTTACCCTATCATGCAGTGTAAGTGCTGCCATGGAAACTCATTTCTGCCTCCTGTACTTGTAAAAGAGAGCTTTGTCTGAGCTCCTGTTTCTTCAACACCTCCACAGTGACTGTAGCACTTCTGCTGGTCACCTGATATGTTTTTCAATCTCACATGCTGTTTTTCTTCACTTTTAAGTAACAGGCAAGGTAATTAACATCCTCCACCAGGTGCAAGATCTCTCCCCTCACCTATATGGAGCATCCTATTCTTTCCCAGGAGGCCTCAAACCTGGCGATGTTCATTTCATTCCAGAAGAAAAATGTTCAATTATGTGTCAGAGGCAGCTTCACAGAAATATATAAAGTCTTGATATAAAATGTACATTTCTAAATGCATCACCAATGGTGGTGAGGATAAACTCCCTGAGAAGGTATTAGGAAGAAAACTTTAGAGGAACCAGACTCAAAAAGAAACCCGTACATTTCATGAATGTTATTCCTATGTAGGTACAAGCATAGCTGCTGTGCTACAACCTTTTCTAATATCTTGGAGACAAAGAGGAGATTTGATATTGACCTACTGAAAGAAATTCTCTTATACATGTACTCTCTTATACTACGAACTGCTATCAAATACCTATGATGAATGTATTCATTTAATTTCCTTGTATTCATTTGATTACCTCTTTGAATAAGCTGATCACCTGCTATCCTTGATTATATTATTATGTATTTCCGTGTCAACATGACACATTACTTATTTTGTATCATGACTATGTGCTGTGTGTTATGTTTAAATCTGTCTGACACCTGGACCAGTAGAAACCGTCCATGCACTGCTTCTTATCAATGTGTATAAATACTCTTGTTTTGCATGACTCACCTATATTATATTGTTATCTCTCTGATTCTTAAGATAAAGGACAAAATATGTTTTAGAAGTTTGTTTATATTTTTTAAATACTACATTCATTTGAAATTTATATATTTCTAGACAAAGGTCTCGGCTAATGATCCATGTAAGGGAACAGGTTTATATGAAAATGCTTTATTGTCTTCATAACGTAATTTTTGTCAACTGAAAAGCTATTTTAATTTCATCCCCCAATAAGAATGTAAAGTCCTCAATTATCTAATAATAATGTTCAGTAAGGACTTAAGTGATAAAATACATTCTCTACATTTATGTTTCTGTTTTCACACTATTATGAAAAATCCCATTCCTAAAATCCTTAATTCTCTACCATCCTTTTTAATATTAAGCATATATAACCAGTGTTCTTAGGCAAACAAGACATCATATATAGTTCAGTTAGTGTTTTTATTAACACAATAAATTGAAAAAAAGAATAAGAAAGAACAAAAACCTTCATCTGATGGTGTGATGATAAATAACTGTCGGAGTTGACAAATAACCAGCTGTTATAACAGATTAAGTACTAAAATATTTTTTAACATTAATATTTTTTTGATTGACAAGACAACAAATTAAGATAACTAAGTAATTTTTTAAGTATTTAATTGAATTCAACAATTAAATTTTGTAATCTTATTATAATTGGGTTCCAGAATCCTTCCAGTGTTCTTCTCTTTGTAGCAGTACGTCTCATTCTGGGTCTCTGGTGGCCCACTGGACAAACAGAAGAAGCAACTTCTCTGATTCCTCTGCTCCCTATAGTCCAATTGAACCATCAGTCTTGCTTTTTTTTGTGTCCCTTTTCTTCCACCTTTGTCATTCCTTCTCTAGAATCTCCCTTCTGCTTTCTGGGTCTCTGTTTAATTTCTCTCTTCCCTTTCTTTTGCACTACCAACAACATTAGATTATGTCCCCTTATTAAAAAATATTATATCACTCTATAAAGACTTTTTATGAGCACTTGTCAACTCCATCAGCTTGTAAGTCGTCTTTTGAACTCTCTAGAACTGGCTTGTTTAAAATTAATAGCCTCAATCCTTTGTCTAATATTTAAAATTTTGCCAGTGAAAAAATTTGCGAAATTGTCGCTGCTATATAATGATTGTGTGCATGTTTCTTTGGTGGTTTTATTCCTAGTTAATTTTGCTACAGTATTAAATAAGAATTACAGTGGAGAGAGAGAGACTGATGTAGCAGCACTAAGAGATTTTCTATAGTTCCGGAGACTCTGCTTCCATGCTGTTTAAATATTATCAATTTGGTTTGACACCATTTACGTTCTACTTGACGAGTGGTCTGTTTTAAGGTGTGTGTGTGATCGTTATACCAGGGTGCTAGCTTGTTCTAGGGGGGGAACGACAAACTTTCAGTACCATTTTGTTCATTTATTTAAAATAAAATCCACAAACTGAGTGTTAGAAATAAATAAAAAACTTCAGACTAAAACTTTATTATAACACAACAGTTTGTCCTATTTTATGTATGTTAGTTTACATTTTATATAAGCATTTATGAATTATTTTCAATCACTCCCATTATAATAAACTACAGAATGTAAACTGTATCATGCAAATACACCATATAATGGCAATAAACTTGAATTAAACTAAACCTTTTAAGCAACTCACACCAGTTTCCCCGACCCCATACAGACCATGCAGTATTTTGGATATAAACATAAGTTTGTACTCGTTCATCACTGTCGTGTGTGCGTGCTACACAGTTGCCGCTTTTTAAAGTTTGATCTTTGTGGCATTTAATATAAAATGCGCCCCTGCCTTAGAGGACTTGGGTCGCACACTTTTTTCTGCTGTCACTTGACGATGACACCTCTGTCTGATGGTGACTGAGGTCATGTTGAGCATAAAAGGTAAAGCAGATATAAACAGTAAACAGAAGAAATTCATTTTGTTGACTCTGGGTAAAGCTAGCAGCGTCGCATTTCGTGCGTTTGACGTCAGGCACCACTCACTGGGAAAAGGCTTATTCTTCCGGTTAGTAAAAAATTGCTAGTGTTCCATTGGAGACAATATTACCGTTCTAAAATTCATACACTAGACAGTAGAGTATATAATGCATAGTGTAAGTATGATGCATGTTTTCGGAACAGAAGTAAGGTGATAAGTAAACGTACCCCATGCCGTGCGCAGACCAAGTAATCAATAATGAGATTTCTTGACACCGATTTTCATAATAGATTATTATAGATTTTATCAATTAGTTGTTGCAGCTCTATATAACTTCAGAAAACACGCTCACACTGAGACAGCCTTTAGAAATATTGTTTCAGAATATTTTTGTATTTTGTTTTTTTCCCTTACATAGGAAAGAAGCTGCATTATTGTTCGCAGTGTGGGAAGAGTTTTATTCGCAAGTATATTCTCCAACACGAGCACATTCTTGCTAGAGAGAAACCATATTACTGTGAACAGTGTGGGAAGAGTTTTGTTACCTAGAGTAATCTCAAACTACACCAGTGCGTTCACATTGGAGAGAAGCCATATTACTGTGAACAGTGTGGGGAAAGCTTTACTCAACAGACTTCGCTCAAACAAGTCCAGTGATAAATAATCGAGACCTCAATATTGATCAAAATAATCGGGATTAGCGTTTTGGCCATAATCGTGCAGCCCTAAATGGAAGGCTTTATTTTTCACGGACTTGATAAACATTCTAAAGCCTTATGAATTTACTTTAGTTTAGTTAGATGTAGGCTTTGATTAGAGCTAGATATGGACTAGAATAAAAATCCTGGTATGTTTCCTTCTTTTTCACCATGTAGAGATGAAAACTTTACAATATACTTCCGTTCCATTTGTCTTTTTTAGGGGTTCAAGCCTGAAGGACTGAAACCCTCTCGTAATTGTAAGGGTTATTATTATTATTATTATTATTATTATTATTATTATTATTATTGTTATTGTTGTTATTGTTGTTATTGTTGTTATTGTTATTAAAAAATATATAAAACTGATCGTGCAGACCACACCATATGTCCTAGAGAGCTGAAGCTTTGAAGGAAGGTACAACCCCAGAGTACTACAGCGTCACAACATTCCGGCCTGATCTGCCAGATGGTGGCGCTATAGTGAGCATGTTTAGAAAAATGGTAATATCTTTTGAACCGTTTGTCACAGACTCAAATGTCTTACATTTAGATTTCATTTCCTCCTATACAAATTTTCTGCCATCTTGGATTTTCTGTAAAACCTACTTTTGCAAATTAGTCCTAGGTTTTTCGTCCCATAGAGACCAAACCAGTGCCAAACAAATTATGGTGTCTTTGTATAAAATGTTATCAAAAAAAAGGTTGAGCTTTTGACTTGAGGTAGCTACTATACATGAAAACACAGATAGTAGGCATGGCCTCCTTTACGTAAAGGACTATAACTGCTGAGAAATTTTCACCAACCTTGGTATACTTATGTATAGTCTCCGCCTGAAGGCACGCATCATAACTTGCGGAGTTTGGCCACTTGGTGGCGAAACTTTGTGGTAGAGGACTGCATTGAGATCCCATGGGTCCTGTGAGACCCAACGCAAATCTCGTGGGAGTGGGCGGTTTTACCTTTACAACAGGCACAAATCTGGCACCTCTGGAATAAGGCAATACCTCAGCACCTGACTCTCGGACAACCCAGATCCAGACAGTGTGCTTGAATGGTGGAAGTTAAACAGAGAGCGCTTTCCTGCGGTTACATTTAGAGTATCCCTGCATCTAGTGCACAGTCAGAGAGGATATTTAGTGTGTGTGAACGGATGTTGGAAGAGAGATGCACAAGTCTGGGACCGCAGTCCATCAGCAACATTCTCTTCCTCCATAGCAATCTAGAGTAGGTTAGGCCAAGTCATTCATAATTTCCTTCATTCATTAAGTAGCCTACGTTTTATGTTTTATTTATTTATTTATTTATTTTATTTTTGCTACATGTTAATTAGCTACATAAACACCTGATATCTGAGATCTTTCTTTCCTATTTATTTAATTTGTTTAATATTTATTTATTTTATAAGCAATTAAATATTGTGCCTGGTTGGGTTACCAGAGTTGAACTATTATTGTTAGCTGTGTGTGTGTTACGCATACGTTTAAATATGTTTTTAGGCTCCGCTAGTTGTGATGTTTTAAAATTTAGGAGTTTTATAAGGCTAATAAAAATAATAAAAATTGGTCCAATGTGTTTATCCTGTGTGGTGCTTTACTTGTGCTTTTTATTTATGGTCAGTTTAATTAAAAGCAATGTTTTATGTCTGTTATTCTGAATGTGTAGCATAGCCCTAACGTTTGTGTAAATTTTTCATAATATCTACATGCTGTGACGGAATGTTTGCGGGTGCGGGCGGGGGCGCAACACACGCGTTGCGGGCGGGAGCAGAACACACGCGTTGAGGGTGCGGGCGGTAATGGTCAGAAATGCAGGAGCGGGATTAAGAAAACAGTCCCGCGCAGGGCTCTACTTGGTGGCATAAAACACATGAAAGCGGCTGTATAAATGGTGTGTAAATGGTTGTATATTATCCGATGTTTCAGATGTACCCATTCTTTGTATCATATGTTAGGTCTCCTCGTTTTACACAACTTTGTTTCCAGGACCACTGCTGTCAATCAAATCATTCATTAAATATTTGATATGATTTAAAATAACGTACTTTTTAAACTAGAACTAGGGAGTTAGAGTCGATGCCAGAACGATTCACTGCTGCTACTTCTGGTGTAAAATTTTAGCAGTGCAGAATTACAGAGCTTACAAACTGCAGTTGTCTTAATGCCACACAAGACGACATCTTTACAGAACCGATGCGTTTTCCCACCTTCTTTTTATTGACAGGATATAATCATCCCTGATCATCGGATGTTTTTAAACTAGAGCTGCAACAACTAATGGATAATAATCTATTATGAAAATCATTGTCAGCGAATCTCATAAATGGATTAGTTGGTCTGTGCCTTTACTCATTACGTTACTTATGTTCCAAAAATCACGCTTCGGAGAGTAAATACTAAAATTGTGTCCCAAATAACGTACTATACACTTACACTTCCATCTAGTGCGTCTAGTGACCCCTAGTGGTCAGTTGTGTAATTGTAGAGGGCCCAAAGTTTTAATAATGTTTAAGTAATATAAAATATTTTTTGTTAAATGTATCAAAACATATTCAAGCGAGATGTTTTAAAATTAATCAATTTGGTTATTCGCAAATATCATGTTAGCTGAGCTGATGTTCGTTCATAGATGGATTTATTTTAAATTTATTTACAAATGAAATGATCATTTTCAAAAACCTATGAGTGGAAGACAAGTGTTGCATTGATGGATAAAATAAACAAAGGATAATTCAGAGAGCCAAATTAAATAAATTAAATAAACAATAAAATGTAAAAAAATAAAATCTTGAAATGTATTTATTCAAATTTAATGTTAACATTACTAATGTTAAATATAAATAAAATAAAGCATCATATATAGAAATGACTGTTTAATCTATAGTCTATAATTGTTGTGGAGTGAGGGGGTCCTTGTAGATTGTTTGAAATGTGCTAGGGTCCAGAGCTCACAAAAGGGTGAGAACCACTGGTCTAGTGTATGAATTTTAGAAAGGTAATATCATCTCAAATGGAACACATTAGTTTTTTACTAACCTGAAAGTTCATCCCCATCCGATTAATTGGAAAAATAATTGGCCAACTAATCGATTATGAAAATCGTTAGTTGCAGCCCTATTTTAAACCATTGGCCGATAGCGTGAACAATTGCCTTTATCGGCCGATACATCGGTGCATCTCTACTTTTATATTATGATGTCTATATCAGGGTCATTCAAAAATCTGGGCATGACCAAATGTACCCAAAAGCCTATAATTCCACTATGAAACCTCAGAACTTAAAGAACATTGGTAAGCACATGCAGCATATGATTCTTACTGAGTCTGCCGAGATTCATGAAGATTGGCCTATAGGTTACACTAGAACAGTTGTAAAGGTTTTTACAAAACCATGCATCTCCATAGTAAATTAATGTAATCAGCGATTAGATGAGGTTTAGAGTGGTCGATCGTAACAAAACTCAGTGGACCGGTTTGACTCTTGGCCCCAGAGGTCTGTGCTCAATTAGAACACAAACGGCCACTGGGAGGCACCATCACATTTTGTTTTGTGTGTGGATTTTATATCATGTGATGTTTCCCACAAACACTTTCTTTATAATAAGAACAAAAAAAAAGGTGTGTGTGTATATATATAAATATATATATATATATATATAAATATATATATATATATATATATATATATATATATATATATATATATATATATATATATATATATAAAAAAACACAGATCAAAGGGTGGGGGTCATATGGTGTTTTATGAGCACAGTGACAGGGGCCCCTTCACAAAGTTTTGCATAAGGTCCCCAGATTTTTAGGACAGTCACTGGATTTAGTTCAGTAAAAATATTTGTAAAAATATTTTAAAATATAGTGTTATATTTGAGATGATATTACCTTTCAAAAATCCACACACTAGACGGTAGTGCAGAGTGTAAGTGTACAGTACTTAATTTGGGACACAACTTTAGTATTTACTCTCTGAAGCGTGTTTTCTGAATAGGAGTAACGTAATGAGTAAATCTCCCCCATGCCACACACAGACCAACTAATCCATAATGAGATTCATTACAACGATTTTCATCATCAATTATTATCCATTTTATCGATTAAGTGCTGACGGCTGACACCAATCTAGACACGTGCTCGAACAGCCAATGACAGAACAGGGAGGAGACAGAACAGAAACATAACAAATGCACGTGTCCACAGTAAACAATGTCATGGTTGTCAACATTCAAAGAGCAGGTGCTCGCGCACCTTGCCCTCATGCTTTCCAGTGCGCTGCCTAAAGGGGAAACTGTGACAGTAATCTTCTTCCCTGTTTGTGGATATTATTGAGTGAAATAGATGAACTCACCTACAGAACAAATTAAGTCAGCGAGAGGGATCGAGGGGGAGGGAAGTATTATTATGTATATAATTTATTATTAATGTTATGCGTGTGTGTCTGTCTTATTATTTCTGTGTCTGTGTTATTATTTCAGACATCAGATATTTCTCATGTATATTAAATGTTTTTTACACATTTGATCATTTTAGAAAATGTTTGAAGCATTTTTACACGCCCCCCTGCTCTCATCAGACGGAACCCCGGTTGGGAAACACTGGGTTAGTTACTCGTCTGACCAATGTGTTTAACTTACTCCCCATCATCACTTTTATTCTGAGTATTTTTATTTATAAATGTATTACTGCATGGTTTATTATTTTAATGTAACACTGAACTGCACTGTTTGGATTAATGCTGGTTAATAATTACTCTGATCGTCTTTAAACAAACCTCTGGTACTGTTACAGAAGAGTTTCACTTTTTACACCAACACGTTACGTCTGCAAATACACCATATATATCTCCTTAATGACCTTCTGGCTCTAGTCCCAGCCTGGTACACTTCATCCTGGAAGTCTGATCTGTTATTGTGACACTGGTATTGAAGCTTAAAGGGCTTTGATTGGAAACACAGTTCTGGTGAATGTCTAATTGCTCATTTATTGCCAGAGTAAAGCTGCTTTAGACAAAACACACGGTTCTACTGACTCAGTTTACACAGGACATACAGAGATGCAGAAAAACACCTGATGTTTGTCACAAATCAAGGATGGGTTCGGAAGCAATTGCAGATATATAACATTTATTATATAAACAAACAACAAAACACTAAGACACTAAGACAACTAGACAAAATACTGTGGCATGAAACAAAACACGAAAACATGGAACATGGTAGTCTAAGACAACGAAAGACAGAAACAGTGCAGACAATTGTTGGCTCAAATTTAGCCTATTACCCAAAAACATTTAAAATTCAACTTAGAAGCCAATACTCACATCTACCTCTGAGCCCAGTTGGAGATAGAAAAAATACACCAGCCGTGAGTGAGAAGAAGCAAGGGTCCAGCTTTATTGTTCCATTCCACCACACGAGATCCACACCAATGAGAATTCTCAGAAGTGATCCCAATACCCTGAGCTTAAGCTCCAGTATTTATACTGTATTTACACACTAAATAACCCATATGTTTCAAGAAGACTATGATCTCACTACCAATAGGGTTAAAAAAGAGCTCATTTACCTTACTCTTATGTTCCAGAAAAGGGCTATTTCACTTACACATAGAATTGAAACCAGGGGTTTTAATTTACACATAAAATCAGAACCCAGGCATTTCTAATAACCCAGAAAATAAAAACCCTGAGTTTCTAGTTACTCAGAGGATCAGAAACCAGAATTTTCAGTTACCTAGGGCATCAGAAACTTCATTTTTCATTTACCCAGAGAATAGAAAGTGGAGAAGACTAAACAACCTAGAGGGACCTTGGTCTTATCGTTATCTCGAGGGGGGGCAGCTTGACTCAGCCACCCTTATAAATGGCCTTGCGAGCCAAGAACCCTCACCATTTGAGTCATGAGTAAGTTTACATTTTCCTGTATTTCTAGTTTATAATTTATTTTCATATTTGCACTATATTTCTTATTTTATATATATTTATACTACTTGAAAAGCGGTTTGCTGTACTTCCAACTTCTTAATATCATTACAGTTCTACTGTCCTGCATATCCTACTATTCTGTTTTTTTTTATAGAGTTTCTCTATTACTATAAGATATTATTAAAGTTATTCATGTGTGTGTATGAGAAAGAGAGAGTGTGTGTGTATGTTGTGTCTACTTGCCCGCCCTTGACTGTACGAGCGTGTGTGTGTGTGTGTATTAGCACTCCTCAGCTCAGCTCGTATACCTCTTTTTGACTTTTTTGACTATTACTGCTCTTAAAGATCTTTAAAGTGTAATTCCAATTTGTCAATGTCCGCCTAATCCCGCTTCTATGTGTCTAGGTGCCCGTCTTTTCTTCTTCTCCCCTTTGCTGGATGCTAGGTCTCCCTTATGTTTATTTTATGACATTTTTTATCCACAACATTTCCCCCTCTGAGGCTATGAAGCTTCATACAATACCTTAATTAAGCGTGGAGGAACTGATTCTGCCGCACCCCATGGCCGTCCCCCGCTAGCTGTCGGAGGATTACTCTAACGAAGCCATAATCCCTGCGCCCGTCCCTGTACTCAAATGGGTCCCTTACATTAACCACTTCTATGCAACACTGATCTGAATAGGAGCTGAGGAGGTTTTGTAGACCTGGTGGGAGACGTGCTAGTGTTGTGCACCCCAGGGTCTCATAGTAGATTGGCAGCTGGAGAATGGGCCTTAGGACCCCCCTACATCCACTTTGCGCCGGACATGTGTAGATGTACTTAGCCATAACTCTTAACCCTTAACCTACTTCTCCTTTCAACTATGTATATATATCTCATTTCAAATCTAACTACCTTGATTATACGTTTGTTTGCCTACATTGATTATAAGTGTGATTAACTGAGTTCCCCTAATCATTCATTACTACTACTACTGCCGTACGTATTAGTGGCCACTACAGTAACTAACTACTTGATCTACACGTCCCTATCTTTCTCAACTAGGCCTGTCAGCCCACAGTTTTGTATTTGTCGGGACCTGCAGATTCTTGCTTCCCCTCAAAAACCAAACCCCAGTCTTTCTCAGTCAGGGGTGGGCGAAAAAACCTCCTACGAGGTTCCCACCCTGTCAGCACTATGTGCTCGACAGCACCATTACACTTTTCTCATGCCTGAGTGCGTCATATCACAAACATTTTATAACATTTTATAGCAATACTTGACAGTCTGTTGTATGCAGTATCTCTCTGTATGCTGGTTGTCTTCAGCTCAAGCACTTTACGTACTGTAGAGAGCCACCCTTTGGGGAGAGGTTAGGCTAGCACGTACACCCAGGGTATGGATCTTCACATCTTCTCATCCTGTCTGCCACTGACTGAGCAGACCCCCCGTTGACGGCAGCTTCATACACAGCAGCTTCGTACCGGACCTTCACGTGTTCCCCACCATCTCGTCATTGGAGGATTGAGCATCCTCCAGGGGTTGCATGTTCTAGTCCGCTGCTGCCCTGTAGTCAGCATTCTCGTAGTCAGCATTCTCTCGCTGCTCCGGGTCTCCCACCTCGGGGTGAACACCTCCGGGTCTCCTACCTCCGCGTGAACACCTCCGGGTCTCCTACCTCCGGGTGAACACCTCCCCCCGTTGAGGTGGTGACGCCTCACACATAACACTGCAGTCAGCTCTGTTCCTGTGAATATATAGCTCCATACATAATAGTTAGTGGTCTCATATATGTTTTTGATTCATCTGCAATTACTCCAGCGGCAGTCCATCACAAGGAACAGACACAGACATGGGTCGACCCGTAAGCATTTCATGCGGTGTTAGATACATATGGCTGTTAGCCTGCATGTGATAGGTCATTAGTGCAAGAGGTAGAGCATCTATCGAACTACGTTTAGTATCAGCACAAATTACGTCAACTTGAGATGGTATGTCAGATCTGGTACCTATCCCTGGTCAAGGAAGAAATTTTTGAGTACAAATATCACACTTAGATTATCCTCCACCGTTACCTGCAAGTACAGAGATCATTCCTCTACCTTCCCCCTCGCACACTGGCTAAGATCATGGGCATCTATAATACATACAGCAAGAAGTGCAGTCCGAATTCAATTAATCTATTTGTCCGATAAGTGGCGTTCCAATTTTTTTCCTAGAACCTCGTTGCATTCAAACAACTCCAAACAGACGACACAATCCATGGGCCTAAACATCAGAATTTATCTGTATATTTATATATATTAACAATTCTACCCTTAACCTGGTTGCACTCTTTAGTGATAGATTTCAATTCAGCCCATTGGGCAGATCAGGGTGTTCATAATGTTTATGAAATTTCCGATCCGAAACTTTTAAGCTCGAGAAAATGTGAATTTTGGCTAGACAATCGTGAGTGCTCTCAGTGACTGGCTCCACGGAATTAATTAGGCACTACAACACTACAGTTGGTGTGTTAGGCACACTAACAGGTTTAAGAATTTTAGTTCGGGTGGCACATAGATTAACCCCATATCCCCATATCCTGTTCTTTCAAAATAGAAATGACCTGGTGTGATGAACGTAAGATCGATGTGTGAGAGAGCAATTTTCCCAATGATCCGCACTAAGAGAGCCTCTCCAGCCTGGCAATCCTTGTGCCACCAAATCCAATGTTTTCAATACATAAACTACAGCCCTGTAAGCGCCCCACTCTCCTGAGCCGGGACCCCCCCCCCAGCAGCACCCTTCCTTTTCAGTCACATGTAAGACACAGTCTTTGTTGTAGTTTGCCAGCCATAGTACAGGTGCAAAGCATAAGTCCATTCAATGTCAGGCTTGTCCAAAGAACACCCGGATCTCAGGATGTTGTCCTTTAGTGAGCAATCAGTGATCTACTGCAGACCATACTTGATAACGTCCAGGAACATTTGTTGTGCTTTTATGGGGCGGTGGATGACTCCAATCATTTCCTGACGGCCTTGGGAGCGTGCAAGGGAGTCTATGACCACAGAGGAGTACACCGCAGGGGAGCCCACAGCCCCCGAAGGAGACGCTTCCAGGTGTACTACTGATCTAGGAATTGTTAAGGGGAGTAACGGCCTTGAGCTCTCACATGCAGTCACTTGGAAAAAGCGCTGATCAATAATAATATCATGTGGAGTGGAATTACAGTTACAGGTTACAATTGGGACATCTTATATATATATATATATATATATATATATATATATATATATATATATATGTATTCTATATACATCATACTATAAATAATGGTTACTGGGTGGGTTGGTTGTATCGCAAAACTTATCGCATTTGTTATCACAGCTTGCTGTAATAATGCTAGACTAAGTGGGCATGTCCTTTCATCCTTTTTCTGAGGATCGAAGATATTGTTTACAGGACAATAGTACTGGAAACTGGAGACAGACGACTGGGAACACACAACTGCACAACCCATCATTAAATGTTCAATTTATGCATCAGATCTAGGCCTTAAAACGGTGAATATTTATCGTGATTTACTATACCCTGATTTTAATAAAGCAGGAAGCAATTAAAAACAATTCAAAATGAGGAGTTCAGTTTTTAACGTGTTAAGACTTCTGATATTTACAGATCACTCAAGTTCGATATAAACACATCACAAGGCCCTGATTGTGGGGAGTCTGTATTTCTAAACTTAACAGTTGATATTATTTCATCTCTTTTAACTTATCATTTTAATCTTTATTTGACAACGGGGTTATACCAGAAATTTGGAAATCAGCTTTCTTTTTTATTTATTTATTTATTGTATTTTATTTATTACATTAAATCAGGGACATCCAACTATATAGATCATTACAATCCAATAACAAGGCCTCCTCGCCTATGTCCCTTGTAGAAAGCTTTTTCAGTGAACCGTTCACATGTTATCAGTCTGCAAGAAGTCTAAGGTCATATAAACATATCAGCACAACTGTTGTTTTGAAAGTCTTAAGACTTCCCTGTCTGTTGATTTAGAAGAGGCTCTCAACACAGTGAATCAGGAAATATTGCTGCAGAGATTAAATAATGTTGGTCTATCAAATCATTTAAAAATTACTAAAGTAACCTACCTCTACTGTTCTAATCACACGAATAACACCTCTCATAAATTCCACTCTCATGTTTAGTTAATCTGTAAAATAGTTCTAGTCTGTTTACTTCAACAATACAATCCCAATTGGCAATTATACATTCTTATCCCTTCCTGATTTTCATTCACCAGAAAGATATTGAGAAAGGAAAACAAAATTCCTTTAGTCTAAAAATGTGTGGTGTACACTAACCGAACATATTAATATCCCATCTGTGGGATATTAAGTGGGAGTGATAATCCCAATAAGATAGAACTAAAATAGAGTTAATGAGGTTGAGATCTAGATATGCATTTACAGTCCTCTAGCCACTTTTATCCCACTAATTTTCATTCAAAACAACCTAGTGAATTTGGCTTTATGTGTACAGCACTAGTGTTTAGTCTAAAAGGTATACATGCATGTACATGCATTTTGTTTCTTATTAACTTATAACTGTACCACACTCAAAATATCACTCAGATCCTTCATACATGACATTTAAATGTTGCTCACTTTGGAGGAATGTGAATATGTATTTAACTTAGTCTAAAATAAAATTTATCATATGTGAGCTTTGTTTCAATTTACCACCAAGTTGTTACCTTGGCTGAACGCCCACTTGTGAAAGGCATAAGATTCGTCCTATAAATGTATCCATTTCATTTAAACTGTTTTTGACCATATTACGGTAGTGTTAAATCTACTCATGTCACAAACCACATTTCCCATCCTGCACTGCGGTCCACAAACATGGCTGGCTGCCATGGACTGCAATTCCCAGATCACACACACCTGCATCCAGTTCTCAGCTCTCGGTTTTTATCAGTTCTCAGCTGCTGTATAACGTATTATCAATTCAATTCACTTCACAGGTTGTGCAGTATATCCTCCCTTCCTCGAGTTTGTGACCACTGCTTTGTATCATTTAAATATTGTAACTCGTATACTTTGTATGACATATCCATAGCACACCGTATAGCACATATGTATATATATACACACACACACACATACATATACACACCCACACATATATATTTGCATAACTACTCTATTCTATTCACCAATCTACGGTTCAGGAAAAAACAAATCACTTCAAACTACACTGTTGTAAAGGGACGGTAATTAAACTAACTGCCAAACTCATATCAGCACAACATGTCGGCAAAAGGAACCATTATGCAAGGCTGTCTAATCCAGATACTCGTACTCCCTGCAAAACCCGAATTCCACATTAAGTAATCATCACTTTATTCTAATGCTACGGACTCAGATATCATATCTGTAACAGGCGTACAACACTTTACAGAGAGTTTAAAATGTGCAGACTGCTACTGCCATCTGATCTTACTAATTACTTATCATTGGACATATCCAGCATTTAAAGAGAAAACATGCAGAAATTATTCAGCATTATACAACATGAATACCACACGCCAGAAGAATTCGCATTTACACTGCTTAAGATATTGTATAGATACGTACCCGTATAGGAATCATCGATACACAAATTAATTATGGTTATTCCAGCTCTTGTTAGCGAGTCAGTTCATGAAGGTAGACTGCTCTCTAAAACCAACTGTTTAGGCTCAACATTATCTCAACAGGGAGGGTGTGACCTAGCCTGATACGGACCACATTGTGATCAGCCAGAGACTATTACCTCGGGTTGGTTTTACTTTTCAGGGTTTTTTAGTAATATCACTCGAAACGAACAGGTTCACATGTCAATTTTATCATTAGTCAGGAAAAGATGCCTGTGCAGAAGAAACTATGTGGCACAATGCACACCACAAACTATTATTAAAGTTCTCTCCGAACTGACAACATCAAGACATACGGATTGATTTTAAGTTTTACAGGAATATATTTACGTATATATATATATATATATATATATATATATATATATATATATATATATATATATTGAGCCAGGGAATCATACCGAATTTCAACTACAGTTAAAGGAAGGCTATGGAGCACGCAAGCTGTTGACCTGTCATAATCTATATATAGGACTGTATGCAGTCAGGGGTATGATCAGTAAATTATACAATGAAGGTATGTCCTTCTGAACATCACCATCTGGTCAGAACAAGAACACTCTTAGCCCTGTGATATAAGGCACGCTAACCCTAGCTACTCTGCTGAACCAGTGTTCTCTCGACCCGATGGTAGGGGAGTGTGTAAAGATCCCTGAGGAGACCGGAGCTCAGGAGGTATGCTTAACTGTACCTCAAGGGCCTGCAGCATATCCAAATCAATAGTGCTCATAGGCATGGCGGGGTCGTCAAGGTTATCAGATTGCCAGAGAGTGGCGAGTGTTGATAACAATTCCTCCTCTGGTGGGGTTACTAGCGGGACGGCAGCTACGACTCCCGCTTCAGCTCGGGGCGAGGTAACAGGGTCAATATCATCGTATGGAGAGGAGAGGAGCGAAGAGCTGGTTGGGCTACCGGCATCCGACTGGGCTGGTCTATCCAGCACTTCCATAGCCCGTTGCTTAGCCTGGGCTCGAGTGCCGTAGGCTGGACCCATAAATGATGTATCCGAGTCGCTGTCCCTGTCGGTTAACACCTCCGTCTCCATGGGCTGCCCTGTAGTGGCAGGGCCTGGGGTTGTTGGTCCTCGCCGTCCCGTACCTGCTCCGGCACGGATGCACTGGTTCAAGTGATACCAATGATCTCTCCCTTCAACTCTCACAGCCGAGGCTGTTGCAGCGACCACAGTGAAGGGTCCTTCCCGACGTGCCCCGAGGGGGCTCTTCCTCTTAAAATTACGAATGTGTACTCTATCCCCGGGTGCCACTAAACGTACATCCTCCCGTACCCCGTCCCCACCATGGATTGCTTTTCTAACCTGTGAATATAACTGTCTGTGGATTTGAGTGAGGATTTGCATATAATCCTGCATTTCGCCCTCCAATTGGGCCACAGACGGCTCTGTGTATGGACCTTCGGTGTATGCCATAGGCATTGGGCGCCCAGTGAGCATTTCATGAGGAGTCAAGTGCGTCATACGATTGGTCTGTGATCGTATCTTCATCAATGCCAGTGGTAAGGCTTGGACCCAGTTTAGGTGTGAGTCATCGCATATTTTTGCCAATTTATTAGTTAGGGTGCGGTACCCTTGATCCATCGTGCTTTGGGACTCAGGATGATATACACATCCTAGCTTATGATCAATCTTCAAGGCCGATGCAACATTCTTGAGGACGTTATTTACGAAGTGGATGCCATTGTCTGAACTCAAAAAATCAGGGATACCGAATCGAGGTATGACCTCACAACATAAAAATTTAGCGGCGGACTCCACATCCTCCTCAGAAGTAGCAGTCGCCTCCACCCACCGGCTGATGTGGTCCACTATTACCAGAAGGTAGCGTTTCCCATCTACCTGGAAGTCCGCTCCCATGTCTATATGACTCATCATTAGATGCCGAAACGGTCCCGTCGGCGGGGGAATATGTCCTAAGGAGGTGGTAAGGTTCTTTCGCACGTTGTGGGTGATGCACACAGCACATGCGTTCAACACTTGGTCCACCTGTGAGGCCAGCTGAGGGGACCACCACTCCTGACAGATTTTCCGGATCATTTCGGCCTTATTGACATGATCCACGCCATGGGCTTCTTTGATCAAGCGTGGGAGGAGGCTGACTGGGGCTATACACAACCCTTCTACACTGCGCCATATCCCCGTACCGTCTTTTTGAGCCCCCCGTTTTAACCAGGTCAAAATTTCACTTACTCCGGCATCGTTTTGTATCTCTTTCACGCGGGCTCCATTGTGTCCCTGTGGATGCCGCAGCCGGCTGCTTTCCCCGTCCTGAGTTGGGGACCTCATCCGTGCAGGCCTTGTGGCAGCTTTCGCAAAAAACAGTATATTATTATTCTCATTTTATTATTCTCATTCCCTTGCATTATTTTATTTATTTTTCCTCTTTTTTTTTTTTTCCCTTCCTCCCTACTTCCACACAGACGCACAGATAAGAACAGACAGGAACACACACATACACCCCTCCTTTCTATCAACAACGCCGGCAAGCTCCCATACACACATTGTATTCCACATTATTACACTTATTTATGTTACTACATGAAGTTTTCAAAGTATAAAGCACCTCCATACCAGCTCCGTATGCATGAAGCTTACAGTCATACAAATTAAATACAACTTTCTCCAAAAAAAAATTTTCTTTTCTCTAAATCTTATCCAACTTATCCAATACTTTAGGTATGGAGCTCATGTTCAGAGCACTAATAAATACATTTTCCCTGTCTCCAAAACTTACACGCTCTCACACCGCACTCATATTATAAGCACATATATTATAAGCACACACATTTGTTAGTACACATTCCATTCATACACCGGGCATGCTGTATTGCACGACCCGGACCTGGGCCCAGGATTTATTCCCCTCTCTATCCAGCCCTGGAATCTAATCTATCTATCTTTTATCTAATCTTTTTCCAGCGGTATTAGGGGTCCCCACCAATGCAGCCGCCACTAATCTGCTAGTCTAGTCTAGTAACCGGTATCTGGGGTCTGAGGCCTCATTTTCCACCTGCTTTCTATCCCAACCCTGGAGTATTTCTCTATTTCTCTTCTCTTTTTTCTACCTTTTTTCTACCTTTTTTCCCTTCCTCCAGCGGTATTGCAGAACTTTCACTCACACAACACATATACCATTTCCTTATTACAATTACAAAAAGTACAAGCTTCTACAATCTACACTTCTCTTACCTCTTCTCACTCACTCAAGGTTCTTTTGGAGACCCACTTAGTCTTTCTTCCCACCCCGGGGCTTCTCAGTCGTAGCAACAGACCACTAAAACAGAGCTTTGAAATAACAGGCGTCTGCAATGCCTTTTCCTATACGGCCTGTCTGTTGCTTAGAGAGCGAAGTCCCACGGGAGAGATTCCAGACATATAGATCTTAGCCCAGTCCCATCTGGGGTGTCAAATGTTGGCTCAAATTTAGCCTATTACCCAAAAACATTTAAAATTCAACTTAGAAGCCAATACTCACATCTACCTCTGAGCCCAGTTGGAGATAGAAAAAATACACCAGCCGTGAGTGAGAAGAAGCAAGGGTCCAGCTTTATTGTTCCATTCCACCACACGAGATCCACACCGATGAGAATTCTCAGAAGTGATCCCAATACCCTGAGCTTAAGCTCCAGTATTTATACTGTATTTACACACTAAATAACCCATATGTTTCAAGAAGACTATGATCTCACTACCAATAGGGTTAAAAAAGAGCTCATTTACCTTACTCTTATGTTCCAGAAAAGGGCTATTTCACTTACACATAGAATTGAAACCATAGGTTTTGTAAAGTGTAATTCCAATTTGTCAATGTCCGCCTAATCCCGCTTCTATGTGTCTAGGTGCCCGTCTTTTCTTCTTCTCCCCTTTGCTGGATGCTAGGTCTCCCTTATGTTTATTTTATGACATTTTTTATCCACAACACAATGGCTATATATACAAGCGTGCTCATTAACAGAAATGTGAATCAGGTGCAGGTGGTCATGTGACATGTAGTGCAGTGGCTGATGGGAACGGGAGTCCAGAGTTTCCTGATACATGACAATGTTCAGTAAGAAGTCTTCTAGCTCACTACACACTTACACTTGATTAAAAACTCTTCTGTGCTTTTAGATAATGTTTCTAAATATTGATTATACATATAGATGATGTTTGTTAACTAATATTGATTATTAGATTACGCTTCTAAATATTTATTATACATATAGATGATGTTTGTTAACTAATATTGATTAGATTACACTTCTAAATATTGATTATACATATAGATGATGTTTGTTAACTAATATTGATTATTAGATTACGCTTCTAAATATTGATTATACATACACAGCAAATTGAGCGGAGTTAAATTTTTGGTGTTGATGAACAGAGAGTCAATCTAGCTTTACTTGGAGTTGATCTAACTCTGTATGTTGTCTAAACTGTTAGTTTTCACACTGTACCACGAAAGAGTTGGTGTCAAAATGGAGTGTTATAACTGTTTTCTAGAAATCAACTCTGATAGTGTCACTGCTATGGTGGACCGCACCATTAGGACTGACCGACCTAGATCAGACTGGTCGCTGATTCGTCCGTCTTTCTGGCAGGAGTTTGGTTAATGGACCCCTCCCTTAACTCTAGTGGAATGCACAGCAGGTGGAAGGAAGGATATTTTGTGGAAGAAGACGTTTCGCATTGTGTCGGTAAGTAACAGTATATTAGATGACCCAGTGCATGCTATTGTTATATACAGATGAAAATACGTATTTATACTTTGGTATGATGTTTATAGTCACTGCAAGGAAGAGCAACAGTAAAGCTAGAGCCGACAAACTAACATTACCTAATGTTAACGTTAGCTAACTGCTAATTAACTGCTAATTAAGTGTCTGGCAAGCTAACGTTAGCTAGCGACTGTTTCTTCTACTTTCATACGGTTTCTGATTACTGGTCTATAAGTGAACTAAATGGAAATCTCGTTGAGTTTGCAAAGTTTGCCCATGTCAATTATGTGACGTCAGTTATATTAACAGTTTTTTGAAGAAGAGAACAGATAAAATTAGCTAGCTAATTAGCTGAAGTTAGAGAAGAACCTGCCCCCACACAGCAAAATCCGCAGTGTTGATTTAATACCCAGAGTGTTGAATTTACACGCTACAGTGTTTATATAAGTCCATTGGACACAAATGAACACTCTGGGTGTTAATTCAACACAAGGGATTTTACCGTGCACGTGTTAGCTGCATGGAAGTGTAATCCTGTAGAAAATACATGGTTAAGTTTCCTTTTGTTTGTACAAATTTAAATACACAGACACTGTATTTTTGGAATTCTGTATTTCCATGTTAAATAATTGTATATACAAATGCATGTGGAAAAGATTGCTACTTTGTTCTACGAAAATGATAGAAAATATGAAAGATATAAAATTAGTTGTTTCTAGGTTAAAGTGTTAGACAATCAGTGGGAAAGATGAGAGGTCAGGGGAGTAGGCAAATCCTGCGTAAGAAAAAAAAGTCACGTTTTTTTCGGCTGCAGGCGAGACACGGAGAAGATCACACTGGAGAACTGTAAAGTGATTAATGATACTTTTCGTGCTTAAGTAACACTTAATGGTTGTCAGACCGATAACCTATTCACTACTTTGCAAGCGGATGAAGTCAGTATCACATAGAGACATTTTCAAAACTAATTTGTTGGAATAGCTTAGCTAATAGTATTGACTGAAAAGTTAGCAACTCGGTAGCTGGGACTGTGTTATGCTAACTGGCTTCGACAGCCAATGAGTTGCCTCTGAGGAACAAGACTGCGAGACTAACCGGTGGAAGACAGCTTGCTGTTTGAACTGATACGCGAACTACAGCGGTGCGTGAGCAACTGCACACACCGAGAGCGCGTGAGCAGGGCTGCAGTGCCGGAGCATGGACCCTCTCTGGGCACGGACATCTCTATCAACCTCGTGAGTGAATTTGTTTGGTTTTGTTGCGTGATTCGCACGAAGCGGCCAATACAGTTTTAAGGCCTCAACGTCCCCAAGCTACAATTCAGGCCTGCATCAGGAACAGTGGTGTGCGTGGGGTTTATATAAATTCTGGTGTGCCGGCTTAGGTAGGCTATTGTTTTGGGCCCATAGGTTAAAGGGTATAACTGAAAACTGCTTGTTTTATGCATGTACATGGGGTTATATGTAACCTGTTGATTTGGTAATGGTATTGATTTAAAAACCTCAGAAAAAGGTATAACATTGAGTTAAAGTTTTGAATACAGTTTATTTCTAAGTTGATATACATGCAAAGAATTGTGTTTTAATACAAATACCTAAACTTTCCCTGGTTGTTGGGAATTCATTATTGCTATACGGGGTGTGGAGGGTTGATGTGTCAGATTAAGATTTATATTCATTTATTATAGAATAGAGTGTACACATTAGAAAAGGTGTTTGACTACACTTAGTATTACCTCAGTTAACAAGCTTACACATAAGTATACCATTTAAAAACATTCATCTAGTTAGTGACAGTTTATGACATTGAAACACGTACAAGGGAAATTGCAACCATAGACATTGAAGTTGAATAGGGTAAGAGAACCCAGGGCGTCTTTTGCCCCACTAATTATATAGGCAAAAGTCCACTACACGTGTATCATTCATTCTTCATGATTTCTTAACATTTTCATTATGGAAACTGCATCCTATTCTTTCACCTTACTTAAAGCCATCAATGCTGCATTTATAAAGGGCAGCACAACACGACTATCAACAACAATATAAAATAATTCACTTACAAAACCTAGGAAAAAAATCTGCATTACTAATAATTCATTATAACTGGAATAATAATAACATTATATAGATAAGGCTGCATTTTTATGAATACATTAATAAAACCTTAAGACTGACTAATTAATACTTATAAATTGGTGTATAATGCATGATCAGCATTTGCATTGAAAAAGCAAGTGTATCACTTATTAGTAATTATAACAATAATAAAAATGTAGCTATAACTGTTGTTATAACAAAGTATAGGTCTTTATGTGTCGTTATAAATGTGTTTATAGAGCACTGATACTTGCTTATAAATAATTATATATGGTGCTATTATTCATTATAAGCATGGGTGTCATAGTAAGTGCTACCATATGTGCTATTAGATTTGGAGAGAGAGTATATGGAGAAAGGTAGTTTTGACGTTAGTATAGGAGTGAGATGGGAGGAAATAAAGAATAAAATAAAATGAATTAACATTAGGTACTGTAAGGCAAGGGGAAAAAGTTGATGAAGAAGGAGAGGAGATTAAGGGAAAGATTGAGGGAAGATGAAGAGGGATATAGTATGGAGAAATATACGGATGTGAAAATGGAACTAGAGAGGTATGAGCAGGAGAAATGTAGGGAAGTGATCCTGAGGAGCAAGGCAAAGTATGCACTGGAAGGCGAAAAGTGCACACAGTACTAATAGGACTAGAGTAAAGGATGCAGAGTAAGGCATACATACACTAAATAAATACAACGAAGGGAGAAGTAACTAAAGACTATGTGGAGATACTTGAGAGGGTACAAGAGTTCTGTGGGGCGTTATACCAGAGTGGAAGTATGGATGAAGTACTGGAGAGTGTGGAAAGGGGGCTGAGTGAGGAGGACAAGACATGGTGTGATACGGAAATAGAGGAGAAGTAGGTGACAGAAGCGACAGAGGGTTTGAGAAGTGGGAAAAGTCCTGGAAATGATGGGATAGGGATAGAGTGGTACAAAGTATATGAAAAGGAGGTAGAACCAGTGCTAGTAAAAGTTTTTAAGGATATGGAAAGAACAGGGGCTGTGCAGAATAGAATGGTAGAGGGAGTGATAACTTTAGTGTTCAAGAAGGGGAACAAGTTGGATTTAGAGAATTACAGGCCAATTAGTATATTGAATGTGGACTATAAAATACTCGCCAAATTGTTAGTAAATAGAATGAAGAGAGTAACAGGAAATATAAGTCCACCAACACAGAGTTACAGCATACCAGGCAGACATATTGCTGACACGACAGGGACAATTAGGGATGTGATAGAACATATGATGCGGGATTGGACGGGAGAAATAGTGCTAGGAATAGCTTGGAACAAGGCCTTTGACAGGGTTGAGCATACGTTTTTGTACAGGGTTTTTAGAGAAGTTTGGATTTGGGGAGAGAATGGTGGCATGGGTGATGAGACTCTATGGAAGGACAAGGAGTTGTGTTAAGGTAAACAGAGTGTTAACAGATACATTTGAAGTGGGGAGATCGGTAAGGTAGGAATGCCCTCTATCAGCATTATTATATGCTATTGCAGTAGAACCCCTGGCTACACTAATTTAGAGAGACAAAATAGGTAATAGGAATTGATTTGTTATATGGAGGGAGATGTGTAATCAACTAATATGTTGATGACACAACAATAACACTGAGGGGTGGAGGTACTGTGGTAAGGGTAATGGAGTTAGTTTCAAAGTACAGGAAGGCATCGGGGCGAAAATAAAAACGGACAAATTGGAGTTAATGTATATCGGTACAATAGAGAGAGTTGATGTAGGTTTGAGGGTGGAGGTAAAGTATATGAAAGTGTTGGGAGTGTATTTAGGGGTGGAATCTAAGGAGGCCAGGGATGTGACCTGGGCAGGGGTGATCAATAAAATAAGAACAGTATGTACAGCATGAAGGGTGAGAAAGTTAAGGTTAAAAGGGAATAGGTAAATAAAGTTTATAAAAGAATTAAATCTAGCATTCCTTGAGAATGGGCAAATGGCATTGAAAAGAAATGTGTGGGGGAAAAAAACAGAAAAAGGCATGCCTGATACGTGAGGGAGGGCGAGAAGAAATATAAAATGAGGAATATTTGTGTGAAGAAAGTGTATGGTTGGTTAATAGTGGATGTGGTAAAAGAGCCACGGTAGAAAAAGTATAGAGCAGAGTGTTTGGAGATTTGGATGTAAAGGAAATATGGTCAAATGTGAATTTAAAATAGTATAGAGTGTGAAAATAATGATTTTTTAATAAGGCATAATAGAATCTATTCGTGCTAAATAAAATAAATAATTATGTGAATGTGATGTGTTATGTATTTTAATAGTGGTCATGAGAATTTCATGCATTAGTTTTTGGAATGTGGTGCTTTAATTTTAATTTTTTTTAAAAGCTTTGTTAAAAGAAAATGGGTGTGGGGCGTTGGATTTGGAGGGAGGGTGGAGGGAAATATTTTTGCTCGGTTTGTTCAAAAAGGGGAAAACGTGGAACTTTTGCTTGGTGAATTTTGTATTAAGCCATGACAGATTAACGTTTGTCCTCAGGAGAGGAAAGCAAAAAAAAATAAAAGATTTACTTAGAACAATAATGAAGAGAAGTGGAACTAAGTTGTAAATATGGTAGGGAGAAGGTGGAGGAGTTCTTTGTATGTGGGAATAAGTTTATTAAGGAGGAAGAGGGGCGAGGCATATTGTTAAATTGGTAGATGTTTTAGTTATTCGGGTTGGGATTCGGGTACGTCTATTGAAATTTTTGCAAGTTAGATACGTAAAAGAGTCCCTGTCCATATAAAATACTGTCCATATATGTTTTTTGTAAGAAATGAATAGATGAACAAGTAAATCTGTAAGTAGTGACATCATACACTTTCTGTCAAACTGTCAATCAAAGTAGTGTGCGCTGATTTATAGCCCTTTGTGCTTCTCTGGCCGCCATTTCTGTAGGTACACATAATTTATGACCAGGGGTGGGGGTAACCCTATCGACTGTATCAGTGGGTCAATCTGGCTCCTGTGTGTCTGGGCATTGGTGGAGAGGGGTGTGTAGCCCCCCTCCCAACAAAGGTGTTTATGTTAATGAGTGTGGTTTTTTGGGTGGGGGTGGAATTTGCCGGGGGTGGAAAAGCATATCAATGTTTAATATTGGGCATGCGTTTGTATTACTGTGTGGGGGTATTTCGTTTGTGTAACCACATTGTTAGAAAAAGCATGATGTTTGAATGTGTACAATAGGAGTAGAATATTTGTTTTGTGAAATAAATGAAAACAAATGATTACGTTTTTAGGGAGCCCGGTTTGCATTTGAATAAAAGTTTAGGAGATAAAGCGTTTTTTTTTTAAAAAAGAATCTGTTTAAAAGAATCACACGTATTACATACCTTCTAAACATTCACCTTTAGGAGGTAAAAATGATTTAAAGAGCTGTTTAAAAGAATCGCACGTATTACATGACTTCTAAACAAAGATCCTTATGAGGTAAAAATGTTAAAGTGTTGGTTAAAAGAATAGTCGTACTGTTTAAACTAGAAGATAAGTTTTCGCGAGATGTCTTCCATTCGCTGGGTTAAAGCATTAATAATGTTAAAACAGGATCACCTCTTTCTCTCTCTAAACCGCGCCCATACATACGTGTTTCAGACACATCTCTCTCTCTCACTCACTCACTCACTCAGACAGTTTCTGTAGGCTATGTGCCCCTAATTTATGGACTCTACAAGTCTGTTCTGTATGTGTACCTAATTTATGATCTTTGTGTTTTTTTCCTGACCAAGAGTTTTGTGCGGGAGACACTTATTTTATGACCGGGGTCATGGTGTAATCCTATCAGTTTGTTATGATAATGAGTTGGTGTCTGGTGATGTTAATGGCTTTTAAATATCATCTTAAGACATTGTAGTTAAAACACAGAAGACAGTCTGTAACTATCTGATACA